>NC_091159.1:51807888-51972888 GCF_040958095.1 Procambarus clarkii
TTAATTTACTTTATTTTTATTTCGTTGTATGTATACAGAGATGTATTGTGAGTATGTATACAGAGATGTATTGTGAGTATGTATACAGAGATGTATTGTGAGTATGTATACGTCCTCCCAGCAAGCATAAGAAATATTGCCGGAACAACCGTGGACATTTTCAAGAGGAAACTAGATTTATTCCTCCAAGGAGTGCCGGACCAACCGGGCTCCAAGCAACAGCCTTGTGGACCAAACTCTCACAAGTCAAGCCTGGCCTCGGGCCGGGCTTGGGGAGTAGAAGAACTCCCAGAACCCCATCAACCAGGTATCAACCAGGTATCAACCAGGTATCAGCCAGAGATCTGTGTGTGTGTGTGTATAACTAAGATGTCTCATGTAGATAAGTTCGCCCTAGTAAGCTGGTGGATTTTATGTAGACTTTCACCCCTAGACTTATTGTAACTGAATAATTTGAAGGCAGGGGGACTCATTGATTTATGAGGGAAAGTTCTATACCACGAGCCTTGCTGGGAGCCTGACATTGACAGTCATAGAATTCTATTGAAGCCCAGTGAGACACGACTTGCCATCCCTGAACCCATGCTGGTGGTGTATTACAAAGTTCTTTCTCTCCAGATGTGCTACTGGCCTTTTTCTTACAATCTTTTTTCATCACCTTGCATGGGATGCAAGTTAAGGACACCGGCCTGTACTTTAGGGCCTCCTACTAGTTTTTTGTAGATTGGCACTCCGTTAGATGTCTTACAACTCTGGTAAAGTCTCCTGTTTCAAGTGACTTGTTATACACCACAGATTGGGGGTATAAACAGTGCTTCTGCCCTCTCTTTTAGCATCCATTGTGAGATTCCATCAGGTCGAACTTGCCTTAGTCACATCTAGGTCGAGCAGATTCCTCCGAACCTCATTTATAGTAATTTCAATATCTTCCAAGATTGCTTGGTTTATTCCCACTTCTCTTAGTTCAGGGACTTCTGCTTGCTCTATTGTGAAGACCTCCTGGAATCTCTTGTTGTGTTATTCGCAAACCTCTTTGTCATTCTCTGTGTACCTATCCTCTCGCTTTTTCAGTTTCATCACCTGGTTTTTCATTATTGTTTTCCTCCTAATGTGGTTGTATAGCAGCTTTTGTTGGGTCTTGTCTTTACTTGTTATGCCATTTTCAAACTGCATGTCTGCTTCTCTTCTCACACTGAGGTACCCATTACTGGCCCCTCTGGTATCTCCATCTGTTCTCTGGTGTCCTGTTATTTCAGTAGTTTGTCTATGTTCTTGTGCTTAGCTGCCTTGCTTCCTTATATGCCGGATGGAACCACGGATTCCCCTTTCGCTTTTCGTTTCTCTCTTTCTGAGCCGGGATAAACCTGTTTTCTGCCTTCTGACACTTCTGAGTGATGTAGTCCCATCATGCTTTGTACAGACTTTACACTGTGCTCTGTCGCCCGTGGTATTCCAATTATAAATTTTCTAATCTCATCATAGTTTCCCCTTTGGTATTCCAGCCTTTTACTTGTCTGTCCTTTCCTTGGATGAGTTATTCCTACTTCCATCAGATACTCAAATGTTAGGCCACTGTAGTCAATCATTCCTATGGGGGGTTCTGATTTGACTTCCCGTTACGTCTGACTCGTTCAGGGTCAGATCAAGTCTGAATATTAGATCAAGTCTGGCTGGTTCATCATTTCCTCTCATTTCTGTGGGCCACTTGACATGTTGGCACAGAAAGTTTCTTGTCGCCATGTCTCATAACTTAGCTCTCCATGTTTTTGTCCCTTCATGTGGTTTTCTGTTTTCCCAGTCTATCTTTCCATGGTTGAAGTCACCCATGACCATCAGTTTAGATTTCTTCCTGCGGGCAATAGAAGCTACTCTATTATGTAAATGTTTGCCATGTTTTCCTGTCATACTCCTGTCTGGGTCTTCTGTCATTTATCAAAGAGTTATATATGTTGACCAAACCACACACTAGAAAGTGTTGGGACGTCGACGTTTCGGTCCGTCCTGGACCATTCTCAAGTCGATTGTCCCTTCACTTTCAAGTGTGTGGTTTGGTCAATATATTTCTATCACGTTATTGTGACTCCTCGTCTGCAAAGAGTTATATGTTACTACTGCCATTATTCTTGGTCCTCCTATTGTCGTAGTGCCTGCTGTGTAGTCTCTGAAATCTTCACAGCCTTGGATGTCCATCTCTTCGAATGATGTCCTCCTCCTCATCTTTCCTCCCTCTCTTTCCTTACTATATAGTAGTCCTGCGGGAACACTGCATTTGTTATGATACCTGAGAGTTTTGATTTTGTGAGTGATATTACATCTGAGTTTTCATCTTGTGTCATTTCTCCAAGTTCACTTGCTTTATTCGTAATCCCATCTATGTTTGTGTACATAACTTTGAATCTCACTTTCATCTGTACATCATACATCTATCCATCAGTGTATATCCCTGTGTGAACATTGTGTATACTCACTGCAAAACGGGGTACACCTTATGGCGTATGAATATCCTTTGGATTTCATGAACCATTCTCGTATTGTTTCTCAATGTCTCTTAATAGCACAGAGGTCGAGACACAGAGAATAGCTCACAAGATGCTCATAACAGCGCCTTGAGAGTGTCACAGTAATGTTTCAGAAATGGTGGAGCAGATAACCCATTAATATTCTAAATTGGTCAATTCCTTCAGCAGTATTCCGTCAGCAGTATTCCGTCAGTCCCCAACCAGCAGTAAAAATACCCCATAACCAAGTCGCTGTCAGAAGACGTAGTTTAGTAGATGTTTGAAGAATATGTTCTTGGTTGGCAAATATTGATAATGACGATATTTTACAAGTAAAGAAATAGCATTACATTTTAACCAAAAAAAATCGTGACTGTGCATTGCGTTAAATACGACAGCATGTCTAATTAATTTAAAACAACAGTGATTGAATTTGATTTTTCAAGCATAATACAAAAAAAACATGTTATGATATTTAGGTCGGATGTTTATGTCGTGTATATAATAACATGTTTGACTTTATTGAAAAATAACTTTTAACGGCAGGTTTTTTTTGTGGCATTTAATGAGAATATATAAGCTTATTTGTTCTCTCTCTCTCTCTCTCTCTCTCTCTCTCTCTCTCTCTCTCTCTCTCTCTCTCTCTCTCTCTCTCTCTCTCTCTCTCTCTCTCTCTCTCTCTCGCTCTCTCTCTCTCTCTCGCTCTCTCTCTCTCTCTCTCTCTCTCTCTCTCTCTCTCTCTCTCTCTCTCTCTCTCTCTCTCTCTCTCTCTCTCTCTCTCTCTCTCTCTCTCTCGCTCTCTCTCTCTCTCTCTCGCTCTCTCTCTCTCTCTCTCTCTCTCTCTCTCTCTCTCTCTCTCTCTCTCTCTCTCTCTCTCTCTCTCTCTCTCTCTCTCTCTCTCTCTCTCTCTCTCTCCCCCTTCAACGCTACTGCTCCCCATCCTTGGCTTATGAGCGGCAATACGCACAAACCTCACCATTTCCTGCTTGGAGTTTTCCCATTTTGTTAAATTGGAAGCTGTTAAATCAAAAAAGTGGAACTCCAACTTTGGCTTTCGAACTCTTGACGGGTTAAAAAGAGGTCAGATGACGCTGAGATGGTCTGAGGGGGGGGTTCCCAGGACCTCCCAGAGTCCCTACGAGGCGTCTACAAAGCAGAGAGTCCAGTTAGGAACTCTAGCAAAGCCTCGGCGGATGACTGCCGAAGTCTTGTATAATAAGGGTGGCCGGCTGCTTCAACACTGATTCACACTGAGTCACACTGGCTCACACTGAGTCACTCTGAGTCACTACTGAGTCACACTGACTCGCACAACCACCACAATATTCCCGCCAACATCGCTGTCCCGCGCTAAATGAAAGGATAAACATTGTCATCGCGGGAAATCTTCCCGCAAAAATCATGAATAATTGATGAAGTTTTCTTGTGCTTGTATAACTTTGCCCGGGTTCTGGGTGACGGTTGATGCCCTAGACGGTGTGTCGCTGTCTTCTGTCGCCCTCCTTCACCCTATCTAAGCAAGTACACACACACGCATGCACGCACGCGCACACACACACACACACACACACACTACACACACACACACAACAACACATGCCACCACATTATACCAACATAAATCTTGGGTCGTTAACGGAAGCTTTTAAAGCTGTCGTTAGTTTAGCGGAGAGAGTTTGCAGGTGATCTTAATACTCTCAGACGGCCATAAATATGAGGCCTCCGAGGCAGCTAAGTCTCCCTCTCCGAGTCTACGTTCTCTTTACTCACAGGAAACTTAATTAAGACAGAAAAAAATAACTTGTTAATATAGTTTCTTTCTTACACTGATGAAACCAGATATAATATGTCTTTATATTTCGTCACGAGACTTAAAGTTTGTAGGTGTTTACTTTTGTAGCTTGTTAATTATTCATAACATATAACGTAAAAATTTTGCTATCCCAAAGAAATTAATATTGATTTCTTAACCAAATTAATAATAATTTGAGTGCGTACTCACCTTGTTTCCCTCACCTTGCTATGTTTGCGGGGGTTGAGCTTCAGCTCTTTAGCCCCGTCTCTCAACTGTTAGTCAACTGGTGTAAAGGTTCCTGAGCCTACTGGGCTCTATCATATCTACATTTGAAACTGTGTATGGAGTCAGCCTCCACCACATCACTTCCTAGTGCATTCCATTTGTCAACTTCTCTGACACTGAAAACAAATCTTTCTAACGTCTCTGTGTCTCATCTGGGTACTAAGTTTCCACCTGTGTCCCCTTGTTCGTGTCCCACCCGTGGTGAAGAGTTTGTCTTTGTCCACCCTGTTAATTACCTGAGAATTTTGTAGGTAGTTATCATGTCTCCCCTTACTCTTCTGTTTTCCTGGGACATGAGGTTCACCTCCTTTAGCCTTTCCTCGTAGCTCATACCTCTCAGTTCCGGGACGAGTCTGGTGGCATACCGCTGAATCTTCTCTAACTTTGTTTTGTGTTTTACTAAGTATGGACTCCAAGCTGGAGCTGCATATTCCAGGATTGGTCTGATATAGGTGGTATACAGGGTCCTGAACGATTCCTTACACAAGTTTCTAAAGGCAGTTCTTATGTTGGCCAACCTACCATTTGCCGCTAATGATATCCTTTTGATATAGGCCTCCGGGAACAGGTTCGGTGTGATATCAACCCCCAGATCTTTCTCTCTCTATTTGACTCTTACAGGATTTCACCTCCCAGATGGTGTCTTGTGTTCAGCCTCCTGCTCCCTTCGCCTAATTTTCATTAATTTACACTTTCCTAAGTTGAACTTTCAGTATCAGTTTTCTTGGCCATTCCTCCATTTTGTCCAGGTCGTCCTGTAGTCTCTGTCTATCTTCATCTGTCTTGATTCTTCTCATAAGTTTTGCATCATCAGCAAACATCGAGAGGAATGAGTCTATACCCTCTGGAAGATCGTTTACATATATTAAAAACAGGATGGGTCCAAGTACAGAGCCCTGTGGGACTCCGCTGGTGACATCTCGCCACTCTGATGTCTCTCCCCTCACCGTTACTCGCTGTTTCCTGTTGATTAGTTACTCCCTTATCTACTGGAGCACCTTACCTTTTACTCCTGCCTGTTGCTCCAACTTTTGTAACAGCCTTTTATGGGGTACTATCTCAAAGGCTTTCTGGCAGCCCAGGAAAATGCAGTCTGCCCACCCTTCTCTTTCTTGCCTAATTTTTGTTGCTTAGTCAGAGAATTCTATTAAACCTGTGAGGTGTGTGTGTGTGTTCGTGTGCTTGTGCTTGCGCGTGTGTGTGCGTGTGCGTGTGCATATGAGTGTATTGTGTGTTTGTTCTTTCCTGGAACGACTAGTGGGCGGATTTTAGCTCGAAATTCTCATAATTTTCGATGCCTAGTGATGCTGCTCCTCTTGCTGCTCCTCCTGCTGCTCCTGCTGCTCCTGCTGCTGCTCCTCCTGCAGCTCCTGCTCCTGCTCCTGCTGCTGCTCCTGCTCCTCCTGCACGAGCTGTAACCAGCGGGCAATGACTGTACCAACACACAGTGTAGTCTGTACCCCGGCGCGTCCCCCAGCTCTCCTCAGAGCCTCCTCCAGACACTTATTCCTCTACCCATTTCTCCCCCCTTCACATTTGTATACATAAACTCTTGCAACTTCCATAAACGATACGCGTTTCATATGTTCTACAGACAATACAATAATTTAGCTAACAGTTTGCTGAATACCAATTTTCCAAAACGAAGGTTTAAGTGATGGATCAGGGGCATATAACCTCGCTTAAAGCTCTTTTTCCGGAGTAATATTTGCATCTTGTCTGCGGAGCAATTAGTGGTGTAACTACCTCATTCTGCCTCTTGGATAATGATGCTGGCGAATAATGAGCGAGACAGGAGATTAAGGCTATAAATAGATCTTATTTCGGGGGGGGGGGGGTGCCATGGTATTATAGTAGACGGAGCAGACACTCGAGTACTTGAACTCTGCCTCCTGAGTGCTGGCACGAGTGAATCATCAACTACAGGCTGAGGAGGAGAGTGAACGATCTAAGCACGTGAGGATTGCAAGTTTCCTATTTGTAATTTTCATGAAAGATTCGTTTCCAAAACTGCATTCGAGCAGTTTGAGAGGATCTTTAATTAAACCAAGTACACTCTCTCTCTCACGTATACACACACACACACACACACACACACACACACACACACACACACACACACACACACACACACACACACACACACACACACACACACACACACACACACACACACACACACACACACACACACACACACACACACACACACACACACACACACACACAGTTGTGGGGGGAGGGGAAGTAGTAGTAGAAACAGTTGATTGACAGTTGAGAAGCGGGCCGAAAGAGCAGAGTTCAACCCCCGCAAGCACAACTAGGTGAATACAATACACACACACACACACACACACACACACACACACACACACACACACACACACACACACATACGTATGTGTGTGTGTGTTTGCCCGAAACGCTATGCATGTTATTGGCTTTAGGTATTGTATATACTAACTCTATCTATAAATCCAACATTATGTTTGTAAATCAATTATGTATGTACATTTCCTGAGTAAAAATGTATTATTATTATTATTATTATTACATACACAAGGACGATAATTAAAACACAGCTCCTTAACCAGGATAACCTGACCCATACAGACAGCTCCCTTTCGGAACTTAACACAAACATGATAGCAATGAGAGGAGGGAGAGACAAGGCAGTGACTGGTGAGAAACTGCTCTAGAGAGTAACGAACGAGGTGGTTATAAGTGCTCGGAATTGCTGAGTTCCGATAGGGGGAGCAATTCCGAACACCTCCAACACATGGTTGGAGGTGTTCGGAATTGTAGCTCTCTTTAAATATAATGTCAAAGCCTTACGTGTTGAGTTCATCATTGTGGATATCATGACGTTTCTAAGATTCTGTGAATCTTAGAAATGCAGGAAGAATCTTCCTGCATTTGCAGGAATGCAGTGAATCTTCCTGAAATGCAGGAAGATTTAGAATGCAAGAATTCTTCTGTCTACGAGATGCAGACTCATAACCAACCAACCTGTTCTGGAGACCAGTAGCTCTTGTTTGTGTTCTTGTGAGTCAAGATTCATGATCTTGTAAGTCATGGTCTCTGATTTTGTGAGTCAAGCTTTCAGAGTGATTTTGAGAGTCAAGCTCTGAATATTCCTTCTGAGTTAAGCTCTTATTCTTCTTATGAGTAGAGGCACCTGACCATTTTTCTGAATCAAGGTCCATGAGTGTTCATGTGAGTCAAAGTCTCTGAGTATATCAAGTGTAAGAGCTGTGTTATGAACAGTTGTTTAGAGCTCTGTTAGGCTCTGCATAGCTCACACTTGAGTGCCTCTGTTAGACTTTATATTGACACACTTGAGTGCCACTCTTAGACTGCATATAGCTCATACTCGAGTTTGACCTAAGAAAACTCCCAATTTGAACAAATGTCTGCTAGAGAAGCAGCAACTGACCTTGTACAGTGACTACTTCGTCCACTCTGTTGACGTCCACCCTGTTGACGTCCACCCTGTTGACGTCCACCCTGTTGACGTCCACCCTGTTGACGTCCACCCTGTTGACGTCCACCCTGTTGACGTCCACCCTGTTGACGTCCACCCTGTTGACGTCCACCCTGTTGACGTCCACCCTGTTGACGACCACCCTGTTGACGTCCACCCTGTTGACTGTAGATTGTCAGTCACAGATGACAGTTCGATGTCAGGTTTACCAGGCTGTTCCTTCTTTGCGATCTATATTCCGAGTCTTTCTAACTGCCCAACAACCTTAAGCATCCATGACAGTCGCCAGACCTTAATGATCCCTGGATGTCGACAAACCTCAATGCCTTAAGACCTGATGCAAATATTTTAATGTCGCCTTTTATCAAAGGGTCGAAATCTTTGAAGAAGTGTAAAGACGCTCTTCTCTTAACACTTTGAAAATATATGCTCTCTCTCTCTCTCTCTCTCTCTCTCTCTCTCTCTCTCTCTCTCTCTCTCTCTCTCTCTCTCTCTCTCTCTCTCTCTCTCTCTCTCTCTCTCTCTCTCTCTCTCTCTCTGCTCTCTCTCTCTCTCTCTCTCTCTCTCTCTCTCTCTCTCTCTCTCTCTCTCTCTCTCTCTCTCTCTCTCTCTCTCTCTCTCTCTCTCTCTCTCTCTCTCTCTCTGCTCTCTCTCTCTCTCTCTCTCTCTCTCTCTCTCTCTCTCTGCTCTCTCTCTCTCTCTCTCTCTCTCTCTCTCTCTCTCTCTCTCTCTCTCTCTCTCTCTCTCTCTCTCTCTCTCTCTCTCTCTCTCTCTCTGCTCTCTCTCTCTCTCTCTCTCTCTCTCTCTCTCTCTCTCTCTCTCTCTCTCTCTCTCTCTCTCTCTCTCTCTCTCTCTCTCTCTCTCTCTCTCTCTCTCTCTCTCTCTCTCTCTCTCTCTCTCTCTCTCTCTCTCTCTCTCTCTCTCTCTCTCTCTCTCTCTCTCTCTCTCTCTCTCTCTCTCCTCTCTCTCTCTCTCTCTCTCTCTCTCTCTCTCTCTCTCTCTCTCTCTCTCTCTCTCTCTCTCTCTCTCTCTCTCTCTCTCTCTCTCTCTCTCTCTCTCTCTCTCTCTCTCTCTCTCTCTCACTCTCTCTCTCTCTCTCTCTCTCTCTCTCTCTCTCTCTCTCTCTCTCTCTCTCTCTCTCTCTCTCTCTCTCTCTCTCTCTCTCTCTCTCTCTCTCTCTCTCTCTCTCTCTCTCTCTCTCTCTCTCTCTCACTCTCTCTCTCTCCTCTCTCTCTCTCTCTCTCTCTCTCTCTCTCTCTCTCTCTCTCTCTCTCTCTCTCTCTCTCTCTCTCTCTCTCTCTCTCTCTCTCTCTAAACCACAATGAACAAAGCGTTATGGTCGATAGCTTTAAAGGACTCTTATCCTTGTGGTTTCAACTTTGGATTAGAAATCAAAGGATTTTCTGAATAAATGAAAGTCTTAGATATTTATGAATAAGTTTACAAGTCTGAAATACGGTAATAGGTTAATTAACACATCCATTGATGGCTCCTGCAGTCCACAGTAAACTTTAGTTGCCACATGGAAACCTAGTCATGGGTAGGGAAAGGAGAGGAGGGGGGGGGGAATTTCTCGTTCTCATTAGCATGGAACTAGGTAAGGTAATTATGAGGCGAAAGTGACATAGGCTGTTATGACTATACAGCCCTTTGAAGAGGGACGTGGAGAATGAGTTGGAATATGAGAACTAGGAGCTAGGATATGAGGGCAAGGAGCTGTGATATGAGGACAAAGGGCTAGGATATGAGGGCAAAGAGCTGTGATATGAGGACAAAGGGCTAGGATATGAGGGCAAGGAGCTGGGATATGAGGACAAAGAGCTGGGATATGAGGACAAAGAGCTAGGATATGAGGACAAAGAGCTGGGATATGAGGACAAAGAACTGAGATATGAGGACAAAGAGCTGGGATATGAGAACTAGGGGCTAGAATATGAGGACAAGTAGCTGGAATATGAGGACAATGAGCTGGGATAAGAGAACTAGAAGCTAGGATACGAATTATATGGAGCCGGGATACGAGGACAAGGAGCTGGGATATGAAAACGGAGTAAACAAAAGGTGCCAAATTACCTGGACTATCGGGAATCGAACACCGACCCTGTAAAATACAAGATCACTACTGTATCATCCAGTCCAAGTGTCCAAAAGTGACTGAACGCAAAACACTTAGTAAACGGACGTAAAAACACATAGTAGACGGACGTGAAAACACATAGTAGATGAACGTAAGACCACTTAGTAACACTAATGTTACTTCTCTATATGAAAACCTTCAGTACTTGCAGAAGCAAACTAGGAAGTGCACTCTGCCAATTGCTACGCATTTACCTAACAAAACATGGGGGCGCAAAATGCCTGAATTTAATATATGTAATGGACTTATTCTTAAGCCCTCCCCCCCCCACCCACCCTACGCACCACCCCATCCCTCCTGGCCTCCCCTCCCTCCCTTCCCTCATGCCCCAATCCCCCCCATGTGCCCCCTCCCCAAAAGGAAGGGAAAGGTGCGTTTTTTATGACACAACTGGGAAGGGGGAACTACTGAGTATATCACGTATGTTTTCCTCGGGGACACCAGAGAGGTCCTGTGTAACTGTTTAAACACCTGTTATAGTGTATCAGACACAGACTTTCTTTAGCCTCGTCAGTCCTCTTTCCGTCTGTGTCTGTCTCTTTGCCTCTTTATCTAGTTTTTATTTTAACAGGAGTAGAGGAGGTACAAGAGTAGACGCCTCCTGCTTCCTGTTAGTAGGGAGTCAGAGCTTTCCTTTCCCCATGGCTCATGGTGATTGTGACTCTATGGTCTAACTGTCTGTCTGTCTGACTAACTCCCAGGTACTTATTAACTGCTAGGTAACAGGAGCTTGGGTTTAGCCAGAGCATCGGTTCGAATCCTCATCACGGCTACAGCTGATTTTTTTTATTTATACGTTACGTTAATGTGATTTCTTTGTGTACCTAGTTACTGATTTGTGAACAGATGTATGAGGTGAAACGAAAACCCAGCCAATTTGTTCCTACTCTGGCCGGAATACGAACCCAAGAACACAGAGTTCTTCTCTCTCTCTCTCTCTCTCTCTCTCTCTCTCTCTCTCTCTCTCTCTCTCTCTCTCTCTCTCTCTCTCTCTCTCTCTCTCTCTCTCTCTCTCTCTCTCTCTCTCTATCTCTCTCTCTCTCTTCTCTCTCTCTCTCTCTCTCTCTCTCTCTCTCTTCTCTCTCTCTCTTCTCTCTCTCTCTTCTCTCTCTCTCTCTCTTCTCTCTCTCTCTCTCTCTCTCTCTCTCTCTCTCTCTCTCTCTCTCTCTCTCTCTCTCTCTCTCTCTCTCTCTCTCTCTCTCTCTCTTCTATTCTTCTCTTTCTTCCTTGTTCATGTCAGTTATCAATTCCAATAATGGTCTCTTAGCTATATATTTATTAATGCATTTAATTGATGTTGCAAAATGCAATTTGCTTGGCGCTAACATAATGTGGGTGTGGCTTCGGTCAGTCATTGCAAATATTGGAATTAAACTCAAGTAACAATTTGTCCGGTCATGCATGCAACGTTCCTTCGTGTGTTTATATAAGTGATCTGAATGTACTCGTCTAGTTGTGCTAACCGGTGTTGAGCTTTGGCTCTTTGGTCCCGCCCGTCAACCATCAATCAACTGGTTCCTGAGCCTACTGGGCTCTATCATCTCTACATTTCAAATTGTGTATGGAGTCTGTCTCCACTTCCTAATGCATTCAGTTTTTCTTAACTAATGTGATATTGACAAAAATTCTTTCTAATGTCTATGTGGCTCATTTGAGTAGTCAGTTTCCACCTGTGTCTGCTGGTTCGGGGGAGTCACCCGGACAGCCGTGGTAAGCAGTTTTCCCTTTATCTACCCTGTCAATTCCTCGGAGAATTTCAAGGGTAGTAATCATGTCTACCCTAACTCTTCTGTCTTCAAGTGCCGAGAGGTTTAATATTAATTCCAGCAGCCTTTCCTCGGAGTTCGTCCCTCCCATCTCCGGGACTAGTATCTTGGCGTACCTCTGAACTTTCTCTAACTTCGTCTTGTGTTTGACTAGATGTGGACTTCACACTGGAGCTGCATATTTTTTTATGATTGGTCTGACATATGAGGAATAGAAGATTCTAAAGGATACCTTACACAAGTTTCTGAAAGCAGTTCTTATGCTGGTCCAACCTTGCATATGCCGCTTATAATGTCCTCTTGGTGTGGGCTTCAGGGTGACAGGTCAGACGTGTTATCAACCCCCTAGATCTTTCACTCTTCCGGCTTCTTGAAGGATTTCATCTCGTAAGTGGTACCTTATATCCGGCCTCCTGCTCCCTTCATCTATCTTCATTATTCCACAATTACTCGATTTAAACTCTAACAGCCATATAATGGACCATTCCTTCAGTTTCTCCATGTCGTCTTGGTGTCTATTGCTGTCCTTCTCTTTTTAAATCCTTTATAATAGTTTTAGTATTAGCAAATATTGAGAAGATTGATTGTGTACCTTCTGGAGGATCGGTTACGTATATCAGAAACAGGATAGCCCTGAATAAAGAACCCTTTGGGACTCCTCTTGTGAGATCTCACCATTCTGTGGTATCTCCCCTTACAGTAACTCACTATTGTCGGTTACTTAGATACTCCCTTATCTAGTGGAGCTCCTTACCTGTTACTCCTGCCTATTTCTCAAAATTATGCACCAGCCTCTTACAGAAGAACTGTGCCGAAGAATGTCTTATAGTCCAAGAATATGCAGTCTGCCCACCCTTCTCTTCATTGCTTAATTTGTTGTCGCCTGATTATAGAATTCTCTTAAACCTGTAAGGTATGATTTACCATCCCTGAACCCCATGTTGGTGGTGTGTTACAAAGTCCTTTCTCTCTCTAGATGTGATATTTGCTTATTTTGCCTCACTATCTTCTCCGTCACCTGGCATGATATACAAGTTAGGGACATCGGCCTCTACTTCAGTGCCTCATGCCTATCACCCTTTTTTTTAATATTGGAACTACGTTAGCTGCTTTCCAAATTTCTGGTAAGTCTCCTGTTTCCAATTATTTTTTATATACCATAGAGTGTGGTACTCAGTGCTCTCTGCACCCTCTTATATCATCAATAGTGAGATTCTGTCAGGTCCAGTCTTTGTCATATCCAGTTCCTACAGGTATCTCCTAACCTCATCTATAGTAATATCAAAATCTAGCAAAGCTGCTAGGTTTACAGCCACCTCTCTCCGTTCAGGGAGTTCCTGCTCTATTGTGAAGACCTCCTGGAAACACTTACTGAGTTCTTCATATACCTTGTCATTAGCTGTGCCCTTGTCCTTCCCCTTTCTCAGTTTCATCACTTGTTCTTTCACTGCTGTTTTCCTTCTGATGTGACTGTGGAGCAGATTTGGTTGAGTCTTGGCTTTATTTGCTGTCATTTTCATACCGTCTCTCTGTTTCTCTCGTCACATTGAGTTACTAAGTTCCTGGCCCTCTGGAATCTCCCTTTGTTCTCTGGTATTTTGTTATTTCTGTAGTTTCTCCATGTTCGTCTACTTATTTGTCTTGCTTCTATAAATGCCTGATTGCTTTTATTTTTGTTTCCTCTTGGGCTGGAATAAACGTAGTTACTTTACTCTGACATGTCTTGGGGAAGTGTCCATCATGTCTTGTACAATTCCTATTAGGAATTTTCTCATCTCATCCTAGTTTCCCCTTCAGCCCTTTACTTTCTGGTTTATGTCTGGTTTATTAGTACGTAAGCCCATTACTTGCTGGTTATTCTTACTTCCATCAGAAACTCAATTGCCAGTGCACTTTGATCATTCATTCCCAGGAGGCTTTTAGTTTGACATTCTTTATGTCTGACACGTTCTGAGTGAATATCAGATCAAATCTGGATGGTTTGTCATTTCATCTCCTTGTTATTCTTGTCCCCTAACTCCCCTTGCCACTTCGGGGGGTTATCTTCTTGAGGTTATCTTGAGATGATTTCGGGGCTTTAGTGTCCCCGCGGCCCGGTCCTCGACCAGGCCTCCACCCCCAGGAAGCAGCCCGTGACAGCTGACTAGCACCCAGGTACCTATTTACTGCTAGGTAACAGGGGCATTCAGGGTGAAAGAAACTTTGCCCATTTGTTTCTGCCTCGTGCGGGAATCGAACCCGCGCCACAGAATTACGAGTCCTGCGCGCTATCCACCAGGCTACGAGGCCCCTATACGAGGGGGTATAGGGTGTTTATGTAGCGTCAGGGCACCAGTCTCCCCAGCCACTGGGCATGGCGAGAAGGCACCCCTAAGCATACCTAATTCCCTATCAAACACAAATTAAAATACACATAAATGGCAGCCTTGACATGTTGGCTTAAGAACTTGCTCGTTGCCACACTCAGTAGTGGCAACGTGTATCAGTATCTGTACCATTTATCTGTACCTCCACATGGCTCTCTGTTTTCCCAGTCTACCGTTCCATGTTTGAAGTCTCTCATTATTAACAGTCTGGATCCAATCCTGCACGTGACAGAAGCTGCTCTCTCTATTATAATAATGGTTTCCATGTTGTTTATATCATATTAACAGTCATTTAGTATGGGAATATAAATCACTTCTACTATTATCCTTTGGTCCTCACACTGTCCTAGTTCTTGTTATGTAGTCTCTGAACCATTCACATCCCTGGATAGCCATTCTCTTCGATACTCTTGCCTTTCCATATCAACAGAGGCACTCTTCTGCTTCCTCCTCCTTTTCCTTCCCTCTCCTTCGTCACAACATAGTAGTTCTGAGGAAACTGGATTTGTTATGATGCCTGACAGTTTTGTTTCTGTGAGTTCTGCTACATCTGGATTTTCTTTTGTGTGGCCTTTTCCCAAGGTTGCTTGCTTTATTTGAAATCACATCTATGTTTGAGTACCGTACCTTGATGCTTACTTTCTTCTGTCTATTCTTACTTATTCTTACTTACTGTCTATTCCTCCCCTACCCCAACTTGGCAGGCATTCCACTGGTGAAGGAAGTTGTTCCATGGGTAGGGCTAACTGGATGGGGTTGTTGTCCTGTGAGGTAGTTAATAGGGGCTCGAAGGAGGCTGCAGGGCCAAGGAAAGGGGGAAGACGGCTTGGGGGGGGGGGAGAAATATGTGGGACAGGGTGGGGAAAGGGAAGGGAGAAGGGGTGATTGCAGGCAAGAACGGTTAGGGTGTCAGGGGTGGGTATTGGACTGGAACAGGGACGGCTTGGGGTAGGGAAGGTTTATGGAGTTGGTAAATTGCTAGTGGAGGGTTCCCCGCTCCCCTCTAGGATTGATGAGTTGAAGACTGTGCTTTGTCGCATTCATTCTCTTTCCCTGTGCCTCTACTTTGCATTTGCTGCTAATATTTTCTCGCCCCTCGTCATATGTGTGGGTGTGGGTGTGAGTACTCACACCCACACCCACACACACATACACACACATACACACACACACACACACACACACACACATACACACACACACACACACACACACACACACACACACACACACACACACACACACACACACACACACACACACACACACACACACACACACACGCACGCATGCACGTACGCATGCACGCACGTACGCACGTACGCACGCACGCACTCACGCACGCATGCACACACAATACAGTTGAGAGGCGGGACCAAAGAGCCAAAGCTCAACCCCCGCAAGTTCAAATAAGTGAGTACACACACACACACACCTGTAATCTCAGGTTATCCTGTAATCTCTGTCTATCCTCATCTGTTTTGATTCTTCTCATAATTTTTGCATCATCAGCACACATTGAGAGGAATGAGTCTATACCCTCTGGAATGTCGTTTACATATATTAGAAACAGGATGGGTCGAAGTACAGAGCCTAGTGGAACCCCGCTGGTGACATCTCGCCACTCTGATGTCATCTTCCCTCACAGTTACTCGCTGTTTCCTGTTGCTTAGATACTCCCTTATCCACTGGAGCACCTTACCTTTTACTCCTGCCTGTTGCTCCAATTTTTGTAACAGCCTTTTGTGAAGTACTGTGTCAAAGACTTTCTGACAGTCCAAGAAAATGCAGTCTGCCCACCCTTCTCTTTCTTGCCTAATTTGTGTTGTTTGGTTATAGAATTCTATTAGACCTGTGAGGCACGATTTACCATCTCTGATCCTTGCAGCGACCATACAAGTCATAAATACTCATACTCAGCCCAAGTAAAACAGAAACAAGCAACACTTAATTGGGCCAGCCAGAGGCTTAGGGCCCGCGCAGGAATATCCCTGCAAAAAAAAAAAATCTCTGAACCCATGTTGGTGGTGTGTTACAAAGCTGTTTCCCTCCAGATGCTCTACGAGCCTTTTCCTCGCGATCTTCTCCATCACCTTGCATGGTATACAAGTTAGGGAAACTGGCCTGTAGTTCAGTGGCTCTTGCTTGTCACCCTTCTTGTATATTGGGACTACATTAGCTGTCTTCCTGCTTTCCGGTAGGTCTCCCGTTTCCAGTGACCTGTTATACACGATAGAGAGTGGCATATTTAGTGCCTCTGCAAATTTTTTAGTATCTAAGGTGAGATTCTGTCAGGCCCAACAGCCTTTGTCACATTCAGCTCAAACAGATTCCTTTTGACCTCCTCACTGGTTGAGGTCAAATTCCTCCAAGGTTGCTTGGTTTGCCTCCTCATTTAGTGCAGGGACCTCTCCTTGTTCTATTGTGAAGACCTCCTGGAATCTCTTGTTGAGTTCTTCACACACCTCCTTGTCGTTCTCTGTGTATCTGGTCTCCCCTTTTCTCAATTTTATCACTTGTTCCTTCACTGCTGTTTTCCTCCTGATGTGGCTATGGAGCAGTTTTGGTTGGGTCTTAGCTTTACTCACGACTGTCATTTTCATACTGTCTCTCTGCTTCTCTCCTCACTCTGAGGTACTCATTTCTGGCCCTCTGGTATCTCTCCCTGCTCTCTGGTGTTCTGTTGTTCCTATAGTTTCGTCATGTTCTTTTACTCAATTGCTTCGCTGCCGCACATTCCTAATTGAACCATGGATTCTTCTGTTGCTTTTCATTTTTCTCTTTTTGGGCCGTGATAAACCTGTCTGCAGCTTCCTGGCACTTCTGGGTAACATAATCCATCATATCCTGTACAGTCTTTTCTCTGAGTGTGTGTGTGTGTGTGTGTGTGTGTGTGTGTGTGTGTGTGTGTGTGTGTGTGTGTGTGTGTGTGTGTGTGTGTGTGTGTGTACTCACCTAATTGTGCTTGCGGGGGTTGAGCTTTGTGTGTGTGTGTGTGTGTGTTTGTGTGTGTGTGTGTGTGTGTGTGTGTGTGTGTGTGTGTGTGTGTGTGTGTGTGTGTGTGTGTGTGTGTGTGGGTGTGTGTGTGTGTGTGTGTGTACTCACCTAATTGTGCTTGCGGGGGTTGAGCTTTGGGTGTGTGTGTGTGTGTGTTTGTGTGTGTGTGTGTGTGTGTGTGTGTGTGTGTGTGTGTGTGTGTGTGTGTACTCACCTAATTGTGCTTGCGGGGGTTGAGCTTTGGGTGTGTGTGTGTGTTTGTGTGTGTGTGTGTGTGTGTGTGTGTGTGTGTGTGTGTGTGTGTGTGTGTGTGTGTGTGTGTGTGTGTGTGTGTGTGTGTGTGTGTTCACTTAGTTTACCTTGTTGTTCTTGCGGGGTTGAGCTTTGGGTGTGTGTGTGTGTTTGTGTGTGTGTGTGTGTGTGTGTGTGTGTGTGTGTGTGTGTGTGTGTGTGTGTGTGTGTGTGTGTGTGTGTGTGTGTGTGTGTGTGTGTGTATTCACTTAGTTTACCTTGTTGTTCTTGCAGGGGTTGAGCTCTGCTCTTTCAGCCCGCCTCTCAACTGTCAGTCAATCAACTATAACTAACTACTAACTAACTAATGTTTTTTTTCTCACACACACACACACCCAGGAAGCAGCTCCGTAACAGCTGTCTAACTCCCAGGTACCTATTTACTGCTAGGTAACAGGGGCATCAGGGTGAAAGAAACTTTGCCCATTTGTTTCTGCCTGGTCCGGGAATCGAACCCAGGCCACAGAATTATGACTTTGCGCGCTGTCCGCTCAGCTACCAGACCCCCCTGTGTGTGTGTGTGTGTGTGTGTGTGTGTGTGTGTGTGTGTGTGTGTGTGTGTGTGTGTGTGTGTGTGTGTGTGTGTGTGTGTGTGTGTGCACGCGCGCGCACGTGTATCAAACAGGGTGCCAAAGTCAACAATGTGGGAGCGGCACTGGTCCGCCAGCAGCCACGCGTGACGATCAGCCTACCTGTTGTGCCCTGCTTCTGCTGTGGCCTGCTTCTGCTGTGGCCTGCTTCTGCTGTGGCCTGCTTCTGCTGTGGCCTGCTCCTGCCGTACCCTGCTCCTGTCGTACCCTGCTCCTGCTGTGAGCGACTCCTGCTGACCCAGCTCCGCTCCCAGCATGATACGGAGTGACCCCAAGCTCCTGCTCGTGCTGCTGCTGCTGCTACTGCAGATCTGGCTGCCGGGTTAGTATACATTCACATATCTCCTGCAATGTTCATTGTTCCAAACCTCAACTTCACACATAAGAATCATTTTTATTGAGCAAAAAATTGCAATGTATATATTGCTTCCTTCCTAAAGTTCCTTGTAAGAGTTAGCTGTCGTAATGTTGTTGTTTTTTTAGCGATGGCACTAAACGTTGTTTAGAGTCCACAATTAAGGGCCTGGGAGAGGTTGAGAGGTGTGTTACGAAGGCAGTTGTGGAGGAGAGCGTTGGGTTGGGTTGTGTCATCACCCAGTTGTGCTGGCGAGGGTTGAGCTTCAACTTTCTTATCCCGGTTTCTTTTTCTACATTTAATCAACTGGTGTATAAGGTTCCAGTACTTATTGGGCTCTGTCATATCTTCGTTTAGAGCTAAGCTATGGAATACATAGCTCTAAACGAAGAGCTGTAGAGGCACAGTCTGTGCTGTTACCACTTCACTTTTTAGTGTATTTCATTTGTTCACTACGCTGACACTGACATTTTTTTCCTAATGACTTTCTGGCTCACATGGGTACTCAGGTTATACTAAGTCTTATTGTTCCTATACTACCATGCTCAATAACCAGTCATTTTGCTCTGTCTTTTCATGTTTAGTATATTGCATGTGATGATCACGCCTCACCTGCTTCTTCCAACTTCCAGGTAGACGAAGCTCATTATTTTAACATATGCAGCTCATACCCTTCAGCTCCGGGACTATCTGGTGCCATACCCCTGAACATTGTCTAATCTCGCAATCGACTTGAGAATGGTCCAGGACGGACCGAAACGTCGTCGTCCCTTCAACTTCTAGTGTGTGGTCTGGTCAACATTGTCTAATCTCGTTTTGTGATTAATGAGATGAGGACTAAATGCTGGTGCTCCATATTCCAGAGTTATATATGTGGTCCTGAACGTCCTGAAGGTCCTAAGGTCCTGAACGTCCTGAAGGTCCTAAGGTCCTGAACGTCCTGAAGGTCCTAAGGTCCTGAACGCCTCCCCCTGTTCGGATTTGTAAAGACAATATTTGATTTAGACAGCGTTGCGCATCCTGCTGTTGATGGTGATTAAATTTCTCTGGCAAGTTTGGTGTAATATTATCTCTCTCTGCCCGATTCCAGGAACGTGAACTCTCACATATGGTGGCTTATGCCCGACCTCCTGTTTCAAATATTACTTTGCACTTGATTGAGTTGAACTTTAGTAGCCACTTGTACGACTATTTTTTTTTAATTTGTCAACGCCAGCTTATAGTTTCTTGCAGTGTTCCATTATATTTATCCTTCTCGAATGTTTTTAATCTTCGCCAAATATTATGAGAAAGAATACTTTCCCCTCTGGTAAGTCATTCACGCAGATCAAGAACAGTAGATCAACAGATCAACAGATCAATCAAGTAGTGGTCCTAGAACTGACCTCTTTGGGACGCTGGTAACAGTCCGCTGCTGTTAAGTCTCTTCCTTCACGGTGACTCTATATTCAGTTGGAGTGGTACTACGAATGGGTGAATGGTCCACCGTGTACTGCTAGACACTAATCAAAGCACGATCAAAGTAGTGTACTGATGCTGGGAACATGACGACGTGCACAAGATCCCAAATGTAACACGAAACTCTCATTGAATAAGGCACAGAAAAAGCTTGGTGGGGTTGACATCGCACGGAACCTGCCTCCGGAAGCCCATTCCAAACGGCTGTCATCCGCTGCGGCTGCCTGGCTAGCCAACATAAGCGATCCTTAAAAATCTCTCAATAACGATTCGCTCTGGACGTTGTGTGCCACGTACGTCAGACTAACCCCGAAGCGTGCTGCTCTAGCGTGATGTCCTTGTCTCATCAAACGCATAACGAAGTTAGAGAACGTTCACAAGTGTGCTCCAATTTTAGTTCCAGTACTTAATGGTAAAAGCTACGAGGAAATTCTTAAGAAACTCAGTATTAAGTCATTGGAAGATTCAGTGGAGACATGATTACCACATACATAATTCTTAGGGAAAAAGAACAAAAAAAAGGACAGACTACGTGGAGTTAGAGGTACTCAGAGACGCCGGTGTAAACTGACCACGTAAATGAGCTTCAACTGTCAATATGACGGAGACCAATACGCTCGAGATCACGTTCACCAGTTGAATGAATTTTGAGAGGTGAGACCCAAGGTCTGATGTATACTGACCCCAAGCACTATTATGAGGGTATAATTAGGTGAACACAGTCTTGAGTGGAGTAACATAGCGGTTCCTGATCTATATTACTCATCCGACGGTGGGATTAGATTCCCTGATGTCAGTGTTTGCAATGGACGCCTAAGTAGTGAGAGGCAGGCCAGAGGTGGACAAAACAGTGAGGGGGCAGGCCACAGATGGACAAAAACAGTGAGGGGGCAGACCACAGGAGGACAAAACAGTGAGGGGGCAGACCACAGGAGGACAAAACAGTGAGGGGGCAGACCACAGGAGGACAAAACAGTGAGGGGGCAGACCACAGGAGGACAAAACAGTGAGGGGGCAGACCACAGGAGGACAAAACAGTGAGGGGGCAGGCCACTGGAGGACAAAACAGTGAGGGGGCAGGCCAGAGGTGGAGAGCACAGGGGTGTTGGGTGGACCTGTACAGACGTGAAGAGATGTGACTGGAGACGCAGCTAAGAAGAGATCAAATAAACAGTTCACAATGCACGAGCAACAACACCTCACCCAGTCAGAGAGAGAGATAAAGCCTTGAAGCCTTGAAAGTAAACGTACCACCAACAGCAAGCACCAAGCTAAGGAACGTCAGAGTGACCTTTTGAACTAACACAAGATGACACACAGAAATCACAATAGCGTGATATATCAAATGAACAAATCCACAAGGGCTGTGATGAGGGTTCGAACCTACGTCGAGGATGATGCCAGACGCGTCTTAATCGATTGCGCCGCGACATGGTAAAGGAATTGCAACCGGAAGTACTACTGATCTCACACGGATCCCAGAAACACAAACACAAACCAGAGTTTGGCCCCCCATGCACCCGGGCTCTGTCAACAAGCTGGTCTACCTCTTCACCCTTACTTCAATACACAAAGAAATCACAACAGCGTGATATATCAAATGAATAAATCTACAAGGGCCGTGATTATATCAAATGAACAAATCCACAAAGGGCCGTATGTCACCCCCCTCTGTCGTGGCACAGTCGATTAAGACGCATCTGGGATCCACCCGGACGTAAGGTCGAACCCCTCATCACAGCCCTTGTAGATCTGTCTATTTGTTAACACAAGATGACCTTCACGGCGCTATATACGTTAACGAGATATAAGACAGGTTTTTTTCAGGGATATTCCTGCGCGGGCCCTAAGCCTCTGGCGTATATAAGACAGGTGACTGTGAGTACTCAGTACTCAGTACAGGGAACCCTCACGTAAAGAAGCACAAAGGAGGAGCTCATTTTATTGCTCAATGGGACTAACCGCAAAGAAGGATTCACTAAAACGAGAACTCACACGTCAGGAAAGGTGAAAGGATTAAGGAATGACTTATCCTTGTTGCGAGGAGCTTGGGGGGGGGAATTGATATGACCGGAAGGGAGGGGGAAGTATCAGGAGAAAGCGCCAAGCCATTAAGACTAAATAGCATATGGAAGGTATCATGATAAGGAATTGGGATGGGATGGGGAAGGGGGGGGTGAAGGAATAGAGCCCAATTACTTGGACGGTCGTGGACTGAACGACGACATGTATGAAGCGAGACCGTCGCTCTACCGTCCAGCCCAAGTGCTGGCAACTCCAGCGTGGCTTAGTCAGATAGAACATGTTCTTAATCCGGATAGACCTGCGTTCGAGCCTGTCGGAATACTTGCAAGTACAGGTCACAGATTTCTCTGTGTGTCCCCTCCTGTACGAGCATCAGTTTCGATAGATTCGCTGGATAGCTGAAGATTGATTAGACTAGACATCTTGTAAGACTAGTTAATGTTTTCCAACAACAGAACGAGAGGACGAGGGTGGGATGGGTAGATACGGCAAGATAACTGGATGTTGGAAGTCATGGAACACAACTGTCCACAACTGAAAAATCGGAGCTCAGAAGCTGATACTCGACGGCTGCCACGCTTGAGTTAGTTGTAACTTACTTAAGTTAGTTTAGTTAGTTAAGTTCCTTGTACTCAGACGAGTACACACAACCAAGGCATTACCATGCTTATTGAAGCAGAGTTCTACATCATGCAAATTAACGTTCATCTGGATCCCCCGTGTTATTGACAGCTTCTTCAGTCACGGTGTACGACCTGAACCCCAACGGCGTCCCGGACGACACCACCAGCCTGAGGGTGCCTCACCTGGGCCGCCTGGTGGGGGACAAGCTCCAGCACCAGCCCCAGCAGGGCCAACACCGCCTGGACGAGGGCGGGACGTGGCACCTGCGGAGCTTCACCTTGTGTGTGTGGGTGTGGGTCCGATCCTTTACCTCCTCCGCCACCTTCGTCAGCTACGCCACCACCAACATCACCGACAATGCTTTAAGTCTGTGTAAGTTTAGCCATTATTTCTGCACTTGAATTGTTCTGTATTCTACCCCGGGGTAAAAGTGTGGTGTTAAATTATAGCAGCAGGTGTTGAAAAGTTTATGACGTTAAGTGTTAGCAATAGGTTTACGATAGTGGATAAAGATTTCTTTGAGGTACAGTGGCAAAATCTTTATCGAACTGAGCTGATAATTCGTACTGTAGCACAATTTTTGTTCTTGGGATAGAAAGTGATATTTCCAAAGTATAGATTATGGCTCTTATTGCCTCGCTAACGTTGCCTGTGTGACCAGGAGTGTGTTATTCTTAAATTTACTTATTTCCAATGAGATATTGGAATGAGTCTTTTCGTTCACTTACTGTCAGAAAAAAAGATTCAAAATTAATATGTATTGATACTGATGATATACACAAATTCCCACTGTAGTTTTTCAAGATTTACAATTATACTGTAAATCACTCGCCAATCAGCCGCCAAAATGTAGTCTCCCATCATGATCTCGATTGACTGTCTTCGGAAGTCAGTATATCCTGGTGGAAGCACTCACCTTGCTCCTCTGAGTACGCTCCCGTGTTCTTGAATTGATCAAGTTGAGCATCGAGGACTTGAGAGACCTCCTGTAGCTCAATGTGCCGTTGTTCTTCTTCAGTCTTAGCTACCTCCACATAGTTTTCGACGTTGCGATTGCCCTGGAAGCCCTGAACAACTGCGAAAAAGCTGCTCCAAGCAGCTTTCTCCTGCCTAATTAGCTTCCTAGGGAATTCCTTGCACTTCAAGAACTTCTTTATCTGTGGTCCGACGAAGACACCGGTTTCAACCTTTGCTTCAGACAGCTTTAAGAAGATGTCTTAAACGTACTTGAAGGCTGCTCTTCACAGCTCACCTTTGTCACAGCTCATTATCTAGGGCTGTGACAAATGGTCTCAAAAGGCCCAATTTGGTGTGAAGTGGTGGCAAAAGCATCTTCTGGGTAAAAAACCGAAGTTTGAGGGAATAATGGCCATTTTCTGTACCTTGGAAGCATACACAATTAGAAACTAGCACTACGCAGTACAAAATCATTACACAGTAGTGAATTTCAAGGAGTCACAGTTCATATCTCCCTCAGTGATCATTTCTAGATCAATTTTATAACCATATCCTCCTCGGCTTGTCGCCAAGACCAGTATGATTCACAGTTATCAGTTCCCTTCACTAAATGAAGGGACCTCATACTTAACAATCAAAATATAAATGATAAAATATTTCAGACCTCACGATGGGATGGAACCCACATCCTTGCACTGCCCATCCAGGCACACGCACAACCCACTGAACCACAATGAGCTCAAAGAGTATCTCTACCAAGCGTGTATATACCTGGGTTCCATCCTATTGTATTGTTTCATTATTTTCTCATCGAACCATCCGGTTGATATCCAGCAGTACTAGGAATATGATATCTAACGCCTTTCTTCGTCTTTGACTTGATACGCCCCATATAGATTATACAGGTTAGCTTTGGTCAAAGTAATGTACAATAAACATTAATTTGCTTGACCATACGGAGGATGCCAAAATTAATTCAAGGAATATGAAACTTCTCTTAGCAAGAGAAGGTGACTAGTGTTTTTTTTTACCATAAGTGATCTACGATACGCAGTCTTCTACCACAAATGATCTACGATACGTGGTTTTCTACCACACGTGGTCTTCTACGACACGTGATCATCTACTTTGCCTAACAGTAATGCAAGCGACCCTTCCCCCACCCCAACCCCCCACAACCCTCCACCCCCACCCCGCCTACTATACTGCACTCTCTGTACACAAGCATCCAGGATGTCCTCGCACGTCTCCTGCGTCTAACAAGACCATTCGAAATCAAAAACAAAGTGAACACTAACGTCCCCAGTTCACTTTTGTAAAAATATCGCCTCCCCATTAGGGACTTATACAACTTCCCCCCCATCCCTCCCTCTCTTCCTCCCCAAGTGATCAATCAACGACACACACCCGTCCTCTACCCCATGTGTGTGTGCATGTATGTGTGTGTATATATGTGTGTGTGTGGGTGGGAGGGTAGACTCGTAACATTAACGAGGCGTGTGTGTGTGTGTGTTTGGCGTAGCGAGTTCCAGAAAGCAGTCATCAATTATGTAACACTTCAGCCACTGAAGGAATTATTGGCATTTAGTGACGGAGGAGCAGCAGTGTGTGTGTACACACTACCACCTTGATATATACACTGTGCAGATCCTTAAGAGGAGAGTTTCAATCGTCCCTTTGGAAATGGTAAGTGGAATATTGATCTCTGACTCGCATCATTAACGTGGCTCTTTGTTCACGTATCATCAACTAGGTTAGTATTCTTAACATGCCACTGGTGTTACATAATTTGCCTGACATTGTCGTAGCGTTTGTGCATTGTGTTAGATATATAATTAACACAGGACTAGTAGGGGGGGGAGGGGTATTAACAACAGGACATTGGGTGCATAACAATTCCAGAGTCCAGCACCCAGTTCCCTATTTTATTTTCGCCCTTCATACACCCAACACACTCAACATCATACACCCAACACACTCCTCATACACCCAACACACTCCTCATCATACACCCAACACACTCCCCCATCATACACCCAACACACTCAACATCATACACCCAACACACTCCCCCATCATACACCCAACACACTCTCCATTATACACCCAACACACTCCTCATCATACACCCAACACACTCCTCATACACCCAACACACTCCTCATCATACACCCAACACACTCCTCATACACCCAACACACTCCTCATCATACACCCAACACACTCCCCCATCATACACCCAACACACTCTCCATTATACACCCAACACACTCCCCCATCATACATCCAACACACTCCCCCATCATACACCCAACACACTCCCCATCATACACCCAACACACTCCACCTTCATACACCCAACACACTCCCCCATCATACACCCAACACACTCAACATCATACACCCAACACACTCCCCCATCATACACCCAACACACTCCCCCATCATACACCCAACACACTCCCCCATCATACACCCAACACACTCTCCATTATACACCCAACACACTCCCCCATCATACACCCAACACACTCCCCATCATACACCCAACACACTCCACCTTCATACACCCAACACACTCCCCCATCATACACCCAACACACTCCTCATCATACACCCAACACACTCCACCTTCATACACCCAACACACTCCCCCATCATACACCCAACACAATCCCCCATCATACACCCAACACACTCAACATCATACACCCAACACACTCAACATCATACACCCAACACACTCCTCATACACCCAACACACTCCTCATCATACACCCAACACACTCCTCATCATACACCCAACACAATCCCCCATCATACACCCAACACACTCAACATCATACACCCAACACACTCCTCATACACCCAACACACTCCTCATCATACACCCAACACACTCCTCATCATACACCCAACACAATCCCCCATCATACACCCAACACACTCCCCATCATACACCCAACACACTCCTCATACACCCAACACACTCCTCATACACCCAACACAATCCCCATCATACACCCAACACACTCTCCATCATACACCCAACACACTCCCCCATCATACACCCAACACACTCCCCCATCATACACCCAACACACTCCCCCATCATACACCCAACACACTCCCCCATCATACACCCAACACACTCCCCCATCATACACCCAACACACTCCCCATCATACACCCAACACACTCCCCCATCATACACCCAACACACTCCCCCATCATACACCCAACACACTCTCCATTATACACCCAACACACTCCCCCATCATACACCCAACACACTCCCCCATCATACACCCAACACACTCCTCATCATACACCCAACACACTCCTCATACACCCAACACACTCCTCATCATACACCCAACACACTCCCCCATCATACACCCAACACACTCTCCATTATACACCCAACACACTCCCCCATCATACACCCAACACACTCCCCCATCATACACCCAACACACTCCCCATCATACACCCAACACACTCCACCTTCATACACCCAACACACTCCCCCATCATACACCCAACACACTCCCCCATCATACACCCAACACACTCCCCCATCATACACCCATCATACACCCAACACACTCCCCCATCATACACCCAACACACTCCTCATCATACACCCAACACACTCCTCATACACCCAACACAATCCCCCATCATACACCCAACACACTCCCCCATCATACACCCAACACACTCCCCATCATACACCCAACACACTCCTCATCATACACCCAACACACTACCCCATCATACACCCAACACACTCCCCCATCATACACCCAACACACTCCCCCATCATACACCCAACACACTCCCCCATCATACACCCAACACACTCCCCCATCATACACCCAACACACTCCCCCATCATACACCCAACACACTCCCCCATCATACACCCAACACACTCCCCATCATACACCCAACTCACTCCTCATCATACACCCAACACACTCCCCCATCATACACCCAACATACTCCCCCATCATACACCCAACACACTCCCCCATCATACACCCAACACACTCCCCATCATACACCCAACACACTCCCCCATCATACACCCAACACACTCCCCATCATACACCCAACATACTCCCCCATCATACACCCAACACACTCCCCCATCATACACCCAACACACTCCCCATCATACACCCAACATACTCCCCCATCATACACCCAACACACTCCCCCATCATACACCCAACACACTCCACATCATACACCCAACACACTCCACCTTCATACACCCAACACACTCCCCCATCATACACCCAACACACTCCCCATCATACACCCAACACACTCCACCTTCATACACCCAACACACTCCCCCATCATACACCCAACACACTCATCATACACCCAACACACTCCCCTAAATATCCAACATGAGCATTGAAAGTGACGATCGTGTATAATGAAGATCAGTGAATAGCGAAGATATTGTAACAGTGAAGATCGTGTGTTGTGAAGACCGTGTGTTGTGAATGTCGTGTCAAGTGAAGATAGTGTAAGGTGAAGATCGCTGTGTTGTGAATATCGTGTATTGTGAAAACCGTGTTGTGAATATCGTGTATAGTGAAGATCGTGTAAAGTGGAGATCGTGTGTTGTGAAGATCGTTTATAGTGAAGACCATATACAGTGTAGATATTATGAAGTGAAAATCGTGTCTAGTGAGGACCGTGTATAGTGAAGATTTTGTATAGTGAAGCGTTGTATAGTGAAGATCGTGTGTAGTGAGGATCGTGTTTAGTGAAGATATTGCATAGTGAAGATCGTGTGTAGTGAAGATCGTGTGTAGTGAAGATCATGCGTAGTGAAGATATTGTATAGTGAAGAGCGTTTGTAGTGAAGATATTGTATAGCGAAGATCGTATGTAGTGAAGGTATTGTATAGTGAAGATCGCGTGTAGTGAAGATGGTGTGTCGTGAAGATATTGTATAATGAAGAGCGTGTATAGTGAAGAGCACGTATAGTGAATATCGTTTATAGTGAAGATCGTGAATAGTGAAGATCGGGTATAGTGAAGATCGTTTATAGTGAAGATCGTTTATAGTGAAGCTCGTGAATAGTGAAGATTGTGTATAGTGAAGATGACGTATAATGAAGATCTAGTATAGTGAAGATCGTTTATAGCGAAGATCGTGAATAGTGAAGATCGTGTATAGTGCAGATCACTTATAGTGAAGATTGAGTATAGTGAAGGTCGTGTTTAGTGAAGATAGCTTATAATAATGATCGTCTATAATGAAGATCGTGAATAGTGAAGATATTGTATAGTGAAAATAGTGTGTAGTGAAGATCGTGTATATTGAAGAGCATGTGTAGTGAGGACCGTGTATAGTGAAGATATTGTATAGTGAAGATCGTGTATAATGAAGATCGTGAGTAGTGTAGATCCGTGAATAGTGAAAATCGTGCTTAGTGAAAATCGTGTGTAGTGAAGAGCGTGTGTAGTGAAGATTTTGCATAGTGAAGATCGTGTGTAGTGAAGATCGTGACTAGCAGTGATGTTCGTCGTAAGTGATGGCTATTCGTTAAATCATGATCCATACTAATTCCAGCAAAGCTTATTTAGTGCCAATGTATACAAGAAGTTGTATGAGTTAGGAGTGAAATGCTTGTCGGCAGAGTTCCATATACCTAAAAGCATATATATCCGAACCCCAATAGTTTAGGAAACTCTTGATGAAACGTGAATATGCACGACTGAACAGCTGAAGCCCGAAACCCCTCACCCAAATCTAGGTGAAATTGGCTCAACTTAATTTAAGTCTACATTTTATGTCCCATATAGTATTATCTATTCAAAGCAGGACAGCCAACAATCGGTAATAATTCCAACTTTTCACACTGAAACCTGAGAACATTAAAAGTTGTCTCTTGTGTTTTTTTTTTTAGCTCTCACGCCGAAGGAATTGCTGTACAGTTATCACCAGATGTACAGTCGAGAAGGCATTCACAGGTACCCGTTCGAGCCCAAGAAGTGGTACCATGTGTGTATGGTTAAGGAAGGTACCCCTGGGGTAGTTAGGCTCCTGGTGGGCGGTGCAGGGGCAGTGACCACCTTAAAGAGTACGCTGATGCTGCCCCTGAATGGCTCTCTTGTGGTTGGCCAAGACCAGGACTACGTCGGTGGTGGCTATGCCACTCAACAGACATTCGTTGGTCGTTTAGGCACTACTGACACTCTGGGGAGAGTCGCTGCCAACTGATCTTCTGCAGAAACTGGCACGCTGTCAAGGGCAAGCTCCTACACCGCTCGTAGCCTGGGAGGAATTCCCCTGGGAGCTCTCAGGTCAAGTAGAGGAGTTGAACTTTGACCCGTGTGCAAGCTCTCAAGAAATTCAGACAATTCTTCTGCCTCAACCTGATGACTTTAATAAAGCCAACTCTCGCTGCAACCTTCTGAACATGTCGTTATCAGCCCCTGCTTCAGAAGCGGACAGTGACGAGCTGACAGCAATTGTTTCCACGGCTCCTGCTACATGCAGGCTGGAGCACTCCTTAACTAAAGGAGTTTGGCTAGCCATTGTCTTTAATGAAGAAAAAAGGACATGGATTGACACCACGAGCGGCAATAAACCAAATTATATGCCTTCATATTTCCATAAACTAAAGACCAATTTTCGCTTCAAGAATGTCTTACTGACAGAAGCCAGATGGGAAATAGAAATGGAAAATTACATGTCGTGCACAGTGTGTCGTGGCGGCCTGCCGTCGACGAAATTCTTCCTCAGGGGACTCTGTGACGAAGAACAGCAGTTCGTGGTGCGAGGCACAAACACCAGCGTGATGTATTTCCACGGCTACGACGGCACTCTGATCCACCGGTCGGGGAACCGGTGGGTGATCCGGCACCTCGAGGCTGTCGCTGCTGCTGGTGATATCTCGGCATCGACACTGCCACTCGGCCGTCGATTATGGAGGATCCAGAGCACGCGACGCGTGTGTCCGGGCCCCAGCAGGAGCGGCAATATCAACCTGACGTTGACAACTTGTAGCCAGGACCAGTTTATGTGTAGCAGCGGCGAGTGCGTGTCCATGGCGGCCAGGTGCACTTACCAGCTCGAGTGTCCGGACGGGAGTGATGAGTTCGACTGCGAGCTTCTGCAGGTACCAGAGGGAAGCTTCTTAAACCCGCCTGCTCAGAAGAGGTTCGGAATTGCTGTCATACTTAAAAAGGTTAGAAGCATTTTGTTTACTGGTACACACACACACACACACACACACACACACACACACACACACACACACACACACACACACACACACACACACACACACACACACACATTGGTTAGAAAGGCGGGGTCCAAGAGCTAATAGCTCGATCTCCAAGCACAAAAAGTAGATACACACACACATACACACACACACACACACACACACACACACACACACACACACACACACACACACACACACACACACACACACACACACACACACACATGTAAGACAGCCATCAGCAACATAGACAAGGAAGTTTTGATACACTGTGCTAGACTTTGCAGCACCAGCGTGGAGCTCCTCATTAAAAAAATCAAGAATTACAAAAGCTTGCTTCGAGAGCAGTTCTAGAATTCAGAGATAAAAGCTATGAGGTTAAACTTATGGAACTAAACCTAATAATATTTAAAGAAAGTAAATATAACTTAAACCTATTGTATTTTTGCACATACTATTTAGGTAATTTTTAACTGTAATATCTAAGCATTTTTTACTTTAAATCGTCTTTGCATCTCCATAATTTTTTTCTGAATGTAAATATTTTTCCGCTAATTTATCTTCGTTATTCATCGCTAATGACCTAATTATTATTATGGTGTGAGAAGTAAATTTACCAGTCAATCAGTCACTCACCAGGACGAGGTCTCGTTCCTTCCACAGGTGTCTGCCGTGAACATAGAAAAGCAGCTGTTGAGGATCAACATTGTGATCAAATTCTCGTGGCGCGACAACAGAATTCTCTTCAGAAATCTCCGAAACACTACCGATGGTTTCAACCAGGTTACCGTTCTTCCTGACAACGGCCTCTGGCTGCCCAAAGTTGAGGCAAGTGCCCACGCATCTCTAAGTGCGGACCGCATCTTCGGTTCTTTTTTAAGACCATTATCTAGTCACATTCTTACCTTATATATTGAGTTTCTCCGTCACGTTTCGGTCCAGGACGGACCGAAATGTCCTCACTTTATTTTGTTTCAGATGTGTGGGTTGGATGTCTAATTCTAGCCACTTTATTGCAACTTACTCGCTGTACTCAACAGATATTGAAATTGAAATACTTTATAAAGTCCTGGTTGTTCACTTTATTTATGTAACGTTCACTTTAGTTCACTTTATTAGTATTTTATAAAGTATAAGGCACTTATTAAATAAAGTCTTGGCTGATCACAGCCAAGACTTTATTTATAAAGTCTTATTTATATTATATGCACTGTATTTTTACATTCTGTGTACACATAGTCGCATATCGCATGTGCACATGCGTACCAATATGCACGTACACTAATGAGCATACTCATACCTTCCATGTATTAACCTTCCATGTATTCATACCTTCCATGTATTCCATGTCTTGATTAACACATGTGCCTAAAATATGCATATGTTCACACACACTACTCGTGCGCTAGGAGCAAAGAGTAGACCTACTTGATTAACCTCATAATCAGCTCTAAGTGAGGGCGCACGATTATCCTAATAACCTCATAATATGCATGTGAGTGAAGAGAGCTACTACCCTAACCGCTCTCATAATCTGTGGAGGGATGAGCAGGCCTACCCTTAATAGCCTCAGGCTAGTTCTTTTCCCCCCTTAAGATAACGCTATGAAACAATCTTTGTCCCTGGATAATATTATTTTCTAACTGCTTATGTCTCCAAGGTATAGAAAATTGGCTATCGTCCGCTTCAAGCTTTGCTTTGATCTTTGCTTCCGATAGCATAGTGAAGATTGTACTTGAAGGCTGTCGACTATTTTGCCTATATTTTGGAGGGATAAGCAAGTTAGAAAATAACACAATAGCCAGGTTTTGTTTATATTATTTTGTGTTTACATAATGCATCGAGCTGCAGCTCGCGTGTTTACTTTGATGTGTGTTTTTACTTTGGTGGCTGTGGTCAGCTGGAGGGCGAGGAGCGGTTGGAGGGCTTCGTCGACCCCACCAGGAAGCTCTTCATCCAGAGGGAAGGCAAGCCAGAGAGACAGGGAGATGGTATGTTGGTGACGAACGGGTCTCTGTCTGTCTGTCTCTCTCTCTCTCTCTCTCTCTCTCTCTTCTCTCTCTCTCTCTCTCTCTCTCTCTCTCTCTCTCTCTCTCTCTCTCTCTCTCTCTCTCTCTCTCTCTCTCTCTCTCTCTCTCTCTCTCTCTCTCTCTCTCTCTCTCTCTCTCTCTCTCTCTCTCTTTCTCTCTCTCTCTCTCTCTCTCTCTTCTCTCTCTCTCTCTCCTCTCTGTCTCTCTCTCTCTCTCTCTCTCTCTCTCTCTCTCTCTCTCTCTCTCTCTCTCTCTCTCTCTCTCTCGGTGCTGAAAGAACATTATCCAGAATGAAGATTAATGATATGTACAAAGAAATCACATAAACGGCATGTATCTATGACAAAATCAGTATTCGAACCTACACAACTGTGTATTAGAAGAGAAGCATCGGGGGGTAGAGCTCCCATACCACAGCCAGAGTGTGCGTGGGTAATGTTGTGAAACCCTGATTTGGTATCATCAGATGTTGCCTCGGGAGCCTAAGAGGTTTCAGTTGAATCCCAGGTTACATTAGTATTGTAGCATATCGTGGCCTAGTGGCGTGTGCTTGAGAGTATCCAGTGTGCAGGTTCAAATCCTAATTATGGCTCTTACTGATTTTCTTAATGATATGTGTTTGGTTTTGGATGATAGGAAAGAGATTAATATATGTCGGGTACAAATGATACTAGGAACTGAGTGAATTAATCAAAACAACTTCTCATTTCAGACTTCGTCTACCAAGGGGCGCAGAATACGCTCATGTACCTCTTGTATATATCAAGCAACGTCCAGTGTGACTTCGATCTCCACTTCTATCCTTTCGACACACAGATCTGCACTGTGCCGATGTCGATTTGGAACCTCCGTTCGGTGCAGTTTGTTCCTGTGGCAAACATCTACCCTCTGATACAGGGCCTGAACGTGCCTGTCGAGTACACTGTCAAGAAGACCTGCACTCAGTATCTTGACCGGCACTTCAACTTGACGGTCATTCTGGTGCGGCAGAAATGGTACCACGTGTTTGCGACGTATCTACCCACGGCGCTGCTGCACGCCATCGGCTATGGTACACTTCTCCTTCCGGACGATGACTTTCAGAGCCGCGGCGGCATGAGTCTCACAACCCTGCTGGTTCTCATCTCCTTGTACTCGGACACGTTGACGGCGCTCCCTAAGACCTCGTACCTGAAGTACATGGACCTGTGGTTCATCTTCAGCATCATTTTCCTCTCCGTCGTTATCGCCATCCACATCGCCACCAGCCGCGTCGCCGCCACTCCGAACTTGAGCTACGGAGTGCAGTGGGTCGCCAGTAAGACGCCTCCGAACGTCTCTGTTGCCACGGGAGACACTCTCCGGAAGCGGTGCACCGACAGATGTCTACGCAGCATGAGATCGCCAAAGACGTCCTCAGGTTTCCCTCAACAGCCTGGAGGATCATACACAAATGCCGAAATCCTTCGCGCGTCTCGTATGGTCCTGGGAGTTGCATATTTATTGTTTGTCATAATATATTCTGTATGCATTACTGTTGACCCTAACTGGAGAATTATTAATGATATTTGCTGAAGGAGTTCTCAAGATGTTTCCGTCGTTGACTCCAAGGAAGCTTTCTATAAGTGGTTTTGGGATTCCGCTGCTTAATTCTCTCGTGTTAGTGTGAACCAGTCCAGACACCATTTTAAATATTGAGCTTAAATTCACTGAATATAATCTTTCGATCCGGCATACTTTTACCCCCCCCCCTCCCCCCAAAAAATAATCCATGCTAGGAGAAGCATGTAATTGAACATTATAAGTTATTTGAGTTAGCTACAAAGATACGAAGGCTGAAGACGGCTGAGTGGCATGACCCTGACACGACGAAGAGTCTTAACACAATAGAAGGGAATAGTCCCCAGATCTATTGATCTATGCGAGGCAACTCCTGTGTCTATCCAGCCATTACCACTCAAGTACTTGACCCACTACTCCCACTCAAGTACTTGACCCACTACTCCCACTCAAGTACTTGACCCACTACTCCCACTCTAGTACTTGTCCAACTACTCCCACTCTAGTACTTGTCCAACTACTCCCACTCTAGTACTGGTCCAACTACTCCCACTCAAGACCTTATCCAACCACTCACACTTAACTGTTGGGAGTGGTTGGCAACTCCCACAGAAGGCCACGAAATGTTTTTAGAGGTCACGGAGCCTAGATTCTGAGCATATATATGTTCAGAGAATATTTAGATAAAACTCGTAATCGTGATATTTCTCATAAATTCATTCTATAAAAAAACTAGTTAAGAAATTATGGCAGGGTGTTGCAGGTCTTTTTGTTTATTAGAAAATAGAGCCACGAGTCCAAGAAGGTCGGAAAGCACTTAAAAATGTAACACACATAAAGAGATACAGCTTCAAGCTCAAGAAATGAGTTACAGCCCCGCTCCTGTGCCAGGTAAGTCCACTACGGGCTCACCACAGCCTGTGCTACTTGCCCCGCTCCTGTGCCAGGTAAGTCCATTACGGGCTCACCACAGCCTGTGCTACTTGCCCCGCTCCTGTGCCAGGTAAGTCCGCTACAGGCTCACCACAGCCCGTGCTACTTGCCCCGCTCCTGTGCCAGGTAAGTCCACTACGGGCTCACTACAGCCCGTGCTACTTGCATCTTCTTGTTCCGAGTAGCTGAATCTAGAACAACAACAACAACGGCTCAAGAAGGCCGGACCAGAGACACTTCAAGATGTTATGCACGACCAAACACCACATTCACTCCAAACATCTACCATCTAAGAGCTCATGCCCGTGTCACCTCTTGTGGTGGCTTAATCTTCCTCAGTCAATGAATCAGCTCAAGAAGCCACAGTGTAGGACGGAAAACGAGATGCTTTCTCACCCATAGAGTTTGTATGGAACCGCCTACCCGCTGAAGCTAGAAATGCCAAAAAATTCGATTTAAAATTCAGCTGGAAAACATCCTCAGGAACAATGAGGGAACCTTTGACAAGCCGCCGGCAACCTGTCCACGTCGAGGCCACTTGAGATAAGGTGGCTGTCGGGTAAATTCGGGTATTTTAGCATCTGTTTTCAGTTTCTCTTTGGTAGTTGTAGTTTAATCTCTTTCTCTGTATTGGAAGCCGTCTCATTTGTCAACAAGAACGCAGGTAGTTTGATAATAAAGGAAAAGGGGCAATATCTTATAGAAAGGAGCATCTTGATCAACCCAGACTGTTGTGGCCGCCTGAGAACACGAAAACATGTCAATATGATGACGGATTCGCTGCCAATGTTGCTCCTCACATTTCCATTTTGTTTCTACGATTAACGTAGTTGTGGTTAGAGAAAGGAGAAGAGGATTGTTGGGGTAGGGGGTAGGATTGTTGTTGAAGGGGTGTACGTAGGATTGTTGTGGGTTAGGAGGATTGTTGAGGTGGGGAGGAGGATTGTTGTTGAAGGGGGAGGATTGTTGTTGTGGGAAGGAGGATTGTTGTTGTTCGGGGGAGGATTGTTGTTGTTGGGGGAGGAGGATTAGTTGTTGGGGAAGTGGGGAGGGTTATTGTTGGGGGAGGAGGTTTGCTGTTGTTGGTGGGGAGGAAGATTGTTGTTGTTTGGCGGAGGAGGATTGTTGTTGTCGGGGGGAGGATTGTTGTTGTTGTTGTCGGAGGGGGAGGGTTGCATTAGTGCTTGCTTCGAAAATATTATAGCTGCACGGTGGTGCGTTTCGACACGTTATTTGTTTAAAGAATTTCATTTTTTGATGCCACATTTGTATGTTTGGCCTTGCATTGTTCATCTGTTTATTACAATTGTGTTTACATCCAACCTAATGGGGGGAACAGATCACAATAGCGTGATGAAACAAGGTCGGTTGTTGGCTGTATCCAGGTCGGTTGCGGCCCGTCCCCTCGCGTAGTCATCACATTTTGATCGACCATCCAAGTGGTTGGCCAACATTCCTTCCCTCCGTCCCAGCCCAAATTCTTATCCTGATCCCTTCCCAGTGTTATATTAGTCGTAATGGCTTGGTGCTTTCCCATAATAGTTCCCTTCCCTTCAAGCAATCCCAAAAATTTACACAATCCAAAATTGGAGATGTTTCCATAGAGTTTGTAAAACAGATTTTTCAGTGTTTTGTAAATTTTAAATTTTCAGACAGAGCAAGAGTGTGACAAAATGAGGGAAAGGTAGAGATAGGGAAGAAGAGTGGGATAAAAGGGGAATTTTGGAAGAGAACGAGAGAGGGGAGGATAGAGAGTAGGGTTGGAAAAAGATGGAGTAGGAGGGGGAGAGAGAGTGAAGAGGGAAGGAGGATGGACATAGGGGAAAAGATAAGTGAGGGGACGAGGGAAATTGGGAGTTAAAGGGCATAGGGGGAAGAGAGACTCGCGTGCAGCCAGCACCCTTCATCTCATTGACTTGAGTCAATGAGTCCTTCAATGAAGAACTTGAGTCCTTCCTCTAGTGATGATTATTCAACCTGTTCTCGCGAGCGTTCACAACATTAAGAAACTGACGTACTAATTAAAGTGCCTTATCCTAACCTACCTAACCAGACCCACAAACAGAAACGGGGCATTATGTCAATTTCACGAGGTGCTATCATTTTCTAGTACGACAGTTATTGTCCTCAAGTAAAATATACGTCGAAATGCAACGTACTTTTATGAGGACAGGTTAGATTATTTGAGTGTGCATAACAGTAGCAAACATTCCTAGCCTTTGTAATTATCCCATGACACACTCGTCATCTGTTTTTTTAATACAGAAAATCTGATTCAGATACCCTGGGTGTTGATAAACCAAAGTTTGTACACACATGCCACAAATTTAGAGTTCTGGGATACCTCCGGGGGCTTGGGAGGTACAGCTGCACAGTAGCAAGGATATTAGTGATTGAAATTGTGTGTAGCGAAGATGTACACAAATATAAAACTTATTTCATATGATTTTACTTCAGGGCCACAAACCCTAGTGACCTCAATGCGGACAGGAAGCTGCCGGATTGTCAAAGATCCCGTAATTATTCTTTAGGATATTTTTCAGTTGAATTTTGAATAGATTCAATGGATATAGGCGCTTCCCAGTTTATTTCCCTATGGATGAAAATGTATCTCCTGTAGTGACAATGTCACTGTTCTGTTTAGGAAGGAGGGGGGGGGGAGCCGTGTGCAATTTACCCAATGTCCTCTAACTCTTTAGTGGCTTCGACAGAGACAGAAAGCCAGCAGCTTGTCAAAAGAGCCCCCCCCCCCAATGTTCCCAAGAATTTTTTCTACCTATCTTAAACTAAAGAAATGACATGGCATTTATGGTTTTGTCAGGTAGATGATTCCATGGGTTTATAGGCCTATGAGTGAAAAAGCATCTCCTGTTTTGTCCTATTCTGTTATAGTTTTTGAAGCTGTTGACACTTATTTGATCTTTTAAAGAAGTGTTCTGAATTAATCTCTTCTGACTTGTTAAGTATTTTGAAGGTCTCGACGAGATCAGCCTTGTGGTCTCTGGTTTACAGTGTTGGTTCTGTGGCCCTCAACTCTTCACTGTATGAGAGATGACTTAGATCTGGGACGATTTTTTCTCACACTGTTGAACTTTCTCCAATGCAGATATGTCCTTTTAAAGATGAGGTCGCCATGCTTGGATACAATAGTCGCTATTGAATTTATTTTTGCTTAACATAATATTCAATATTTTGAATTTAATATTTTTAATATTTTAATATTTAAATTTAATATTTTTTAATATTTAATATTTTAATTTAATATTTATAATATTTTAATATTTTAATTTAATATTTGTTGAATTTAATATTTTGCAACAAAAATATTAAATCAATTTAATAACTAATTTTGTTGGGGACAGGCAGCCTGTGAACAATGTACATGTTAGGCTTATATCAAGGTCCCCTTCACCCATGGTTGAACTACTGACCCTCACCAAGATGCAACCCCACAACAGGCTGACTAACTCTTGGGTACCTTATTTACTGCTGGGTGAACAGGAGCATTGGGTGATGGGAAACGTGGCGAACCACTTATGTCCCACTCGGGATTAAAACCCGGAATTCCCGACTGAGAGTCGAGAATGAACCTGATTGTATTACTACTACTCAAAGCACTACCTGGGTAGTAGATTAATAGTCCATGATTCACTAGAAACACATCAAACACTTACCTACACTACGCATTATTTGGGCCGAAAACGTAACAGGTACAATGCATGGCCTTCAGAAAAATAATCATTATTCCCATTATATGTTAAATTTTCATCACAATAGATAGCCTATTTGACCTTGCAAAACTTTATTGCCAAGGAGTTATATACACTAACAAATTTTCACCCATCTACTGCATCACATTCCAACACCTGATAGCCAATGAAAAGTTAACACTAACTTTGCCACAAGAGAATTTGATATCAAATACAACCAAGAATTAATAATCTCATTTACTTCTTGTGCTGAACATCCATAAAGGCTCAGGTCACACCTGATTAACATGGTAAAATTAAAAAAAAAAAAAAACAGACAGGAAGTCTGTGAATATACTTTAGGCTTGTATTAAGGTTTCTCCCCCCCCCCCCAAGATCAAACTACTGACCCCCACCAGTATACAACCCCACAACAGCTTGCTATCTCCTGTGTACTGTACCTATTTATTGCTATGTGAATAGTGGCATTAGGTAAAAGAAAACATGCCGACCGATTCCTGTCCCACTAAAGGAATCGAGCCCAGGAACCATGATTGGAAGTCAAGAAGGAAGTCATCTATAATACTACCTTTACAAAAGTATGGCTCTTGTGCATATTATACCAAATCCCAAAAATAACCAGGGAATAAAATGTTTTCCTACAGTACATCATTACTCTAACTCATTGCCTATGCAACATCATGAAGAGGTCTTATGGTGAATGATAAAATATAATTATTTAATTTTTTGGAGTACGGTAGAATGATTTGTCAAATAATCAAGAGTGCACTCACCACTCACAGAAGCATATTGAATTACTTGATAAATCTGGAGCAATCAACACTGGGAATACATCTTCAAATGATTAGTGTTGATGACTAACTCTTATCAAGTTTTTATCATGACAAAACCAAGTTTCTTTATATACAAATTTCTTATTAATTGATTGAAGTAAAGCATGGAGTGTTAAGTCATTTGACTATTACTCACTTGATGAGGAAAGTACGTACAGTGAATGTTGTAAAGACATCAGTTTGTGAAGACAGATGTTGGTAGGTGTATCATGTCTTGTTTTGTTCAGGCTCCCAGGTAATAATAATAATTTTGTATTTCTAAAATACAGAGGTATATGTTACAGAGGATTGATTAACAGGTGCAAAAATTAATATTTTACAATATTTCGGGCATAACAAAATTATTTAGTCAATATATTTTTAAATACTGTATGAGAAGTAAACTAACAAATAGAAATTATTGAAGAAGTTTAGCAAATAACATAAAATATAGTAGAGTCTGTAGCTGTAACAACAATAAATACAGTACAGTAAAAATCAAAATACAGATATAGCAAACAAATTAACATATCGAGGATGAGAAAATACGATTTAAATTTGTTACATTATGTTTATTAGGTATTTATTAGTCTTTTTTTTTAAATGGTCAGGAGAAATACACCATTAAATTGTATTTGAGAGATCATTCCATAATTTAGGCAGCCCGTCCTCCTAAGGTTTCCCAACGTCAAGAAAATGTCATATTAAAATGCTCTGTCGTAACCTAATAGAGGACCCAAAACTAGAAAATGGGAAAGGATGTCAATTTTGAGAGCCACTAACATTTTCTAATACAACGATTTTGACCTTAGGTAAAGTATGCATCAAAATGTGATGCTCTATTAGGAGGACGGGTTGATTTAGGATCCTTTATTTGCATGACATTTAAAGTTTGGTCAAGTCACACTCTTGAAATATTAAATAAATATTTGTTTCTCACATGGTGTCCATTTGAAGTCAGTATTAGCATTGCACTTACCGGTAATTGTCTTAGATATATAAGTACACTTGAGTGTATGTACAGTAGTGCCTTAATATTTACCATGTACAAAAGTTTCAATGAGCATCAATCAAATTCAAATGTTTACAGAGGATTCGCTACTGTATGTAATCTGACAGCAAGTTTCTCCTATGCCATGAATCAATCCACCCCCTTAGAGGTGTGTAAAAATTTGGCTTCAGGAAAGATGATTGTACAGAGCCTTTTACAGATCACTAGCCTATTCTCACAATTTGACAAGTGTCCAATTTATGTGCTTTTACAATATGTAAGTGAATGAACCTAAACCAACTTATCTAAGGTCAATACCCTTTTTAGCATGCCCATATATTCCACTAAATAATATTCAATTTGTAAGCTTGTATTCCTAGTGTACATTATGTACAGTCCATACATATGGTCCTAATTTCATAGAATATAGAATAATAATTTAATTATTTTAGATGGTAAATCAAAAATAATACAATTAGTAATATTGAGCTCCCATAATTTTTATTCAGCCACAGTTTGATCATATGAAGAGGAAATATTAAAATCTCGTGAACATTATTCTAACCTCAAGTCTTGTATGTTTTAAAAGTTATTATACATAAAGAAGTTGTGCTTATGGCTGTAAGGAAACCTATAGTTTGCTTTCCATTGGTTTAAAGTCTAAGTTCATTCAAATATATAGAATCTAGGATATTATTCCTCTGAATTCATAAGCCACCTGCTGATTATGTAATCCACAGCTTGGGCAAAATTTTCAGCAATATATGATGGCTTTGGGTCTACAGTAGACTCGTCACCTGGCCTATACTTACCAGTCTTCACCAAAATTCCAAGAAGGCCAGCATTCATTGCGCCACATACGTCATCTTGAGCATCCTGTAAAGGACAAGAAAAACATAGATATAATAATTTTTACTCTTGGTACAAGCTACAATAGTAGAACAGAAAACAAGAGATGCTTTTTTCATCCATAGGGTTATGAAACCATAGCACTGGCCCATCCACCAAAGCCGTCAATGTTAGATTGCTACAGTTCAAAATCCAGCTGGATAAAATCATGAAGAAAATAGAGGTACCTTAGACAAGCTGCTGGCTTCCTGCTCCCACCAAGACCACTAGAGAGATGGTAGCCCTCAGGTAATTCAGGTAAATTGCTATCTACATATATGAAAGTATTTAAAATAAGAAAAGCAAAAATGAAAATGAATTTTTGATTGCTTGAGTTTTGTATAATAACAACTGTAAGCTTGTTATAGCTTGGAAGAGGTAAGAAAAATACAAAGACTGAGACAGATTAGGTAAGCCATTATGTACGTACAATATAACTTACAAAGCAGTTAGTGAGTGCAAAACTGGCCAGGAATTAACACAAAAATTTATTTTACAATATATAGTACATGAATATCTATACAGTACAGTATTTTCCTTATGTTTATGCTCTCATGGGTGATCCAGAACAATTAGCATAGCTCCCAGAAATATGCTTTTCTTTGGTTCTCTATGCACTGCACTCTTGCTTCTAGGCCAATTTCAATTGGTCTTCAAGGATACAGTCTGGGACAAGTCACCATTCTGCCAAAGTGTAATAAGAGTCTTTCAAACATCCCTGCTGGATTCATACTTGGGCAAGAAAGTACAGTGGAGAAGACTATCCAGACTAAAATGGCCTCCAGAAGGTTAACTTTATTTCTTCGAAACCCTTTCAAGCATTACTCAGCATCAAATAAACCATCCAAGAGCACTCTGCTAACTGTTAGCCAGCTTGGCTGACCTATACCCCACACTCATTTTGGGTGGATATAAATAGAAGCTCTCTCGTATGGATCAATAGACCTTCTGCAGTTACCTTCATTTTTATGTTCTTGTTCGTCCCTAGATGTCAGCACCTACATGTCAACGTAGTAACTAGGATCTGCCCATCTCAAGTGCCATGACTTTCCTCCCCAGTACATCAGACTTGAGACTACCATTATTCAGTTACCCGACTTGTATTTACCTTAAAATCCACAGTTTTGTTCGACATTTGGCTCATGTTATTAGCAGACACTTTACATATTGAATGGATACACAGTCATTGCATATCTCTGGATTCGTTAACCAACTAGTGATATATAGGTTGTCTTTTCTGTTCTGCTTCAACTAGTGCCTCAGCAGTGAGTTTTATACATGACCTTTGCAGGACTTCTGGACTTTCTCAGAACAAAGCATTAGTGTTCAATATGCATCTACTGGGTTTCATTCATGGCAACATCACCTTTCTGTGCTTATGCAATTGTTCTGCTTACCCCAGGTCCTGCTTCAAAAGTGCTGTTCTAGCTATATTTTTTATGTTTACCTTTTAATGTGGCAGGCCTATTCTTGTCCTAAAGTTAACTTATTTTCTTGGTATACCTTAACCTAGTCTTGCAATCATATCTTTACTTTGTTCTGCAGTTTTGGATAGAGGTCACAAACTGTAGAACTGCTCCCTGGGACCTCAGATTCTTTGGGATGTGCCCCAGTTTTTCCAAACGACTTGACTTGCTGATGCTCTAGGTTCATGCATAAGGTCTGACTATTACTGGAGGCATTTTGTGGAGGTATGCCCTACCTCTGCAGAAACACACCTCTGGTATTTTCACTAGGTGCACTGGGTGTGTTTCCCTAGTTCCTCAGGTGCAGATCCCAGATCTTCTGACGTTCTTACCATTCTACAGGATGACTTCCAGGATCCTATTTTTTTTTCCAGCCACAGAATTGTGCCCTGGATCTCTGGTTTCCTGGATATGTGACCCTGCTTTGCAGATGCATTCCAGGAGATGTGTTTGGTATAGGAATCTCTTGATGTGCTCCTTGTTTCATCTTTCCAAAACACTGAATTACTCCTCAGATTGTTTACACCTTAGCCTGTTGGATTATCAAAAGCCAGAGACTCTTATAGTGCCTTACAAGCATTGAAGCAGGCAAGTAATTATCAAAAAGAAGGCCTCAAGGCAGGAAGACTATGTAGCACTGTATGTCGATGGATATTCAAAAGGTGCTAAATATCACTCAGGATGCCAATACGAGAACCAAAGAACATAAGGCAAGTGACGTCAAATATAGCAGATTCACCAAGGATTCTATTGAGAGACAAGTGACCCCAAGGGACATTAGGAAAGCAAGATATAAGATTGTCCTGAAAATCGAGACATTCTACAGGGAGGTGCACTGACTAAGAGGGACAATGCAGTTTGGACAATATGGAGCATGGTAGTGTTACATTAAGTGCCAGTGAACTTAAGTGTGTATTGCTGAATACAGTAACTTGCCTGAGCCATTTCCCACTGTCCATAACAGTGGTAGGAAGAAGGCTAAGGAAAAGGGTTGTTTTTAAGAGTGTGTAGCTTGTTACCTGTAATTCCAGACCTTTGACTTTGCCAACAGTTGTGGGTTGCAAAATGAATAACTGGGTAGAAATTCAAATAAGAAATTAATTTGAGGAAAAATAGAACATTATTAGAAAAGTGTGAATGGCCTTAATAGTAGTGTCCAAATTGAAATTGAAATAAGTTTATTGATGTAAAACACACACAAAGGGATGAGGTATCTCAAGCTATTCTCACCCCGTTCAGTACATCGTGTTTAAATGACAAGGATTAAATGACTCCAGACCCATGAGGACACTGTGAAATTCAACCACAATGACAAAGGAATGTTGATACCAATAAAGCAGCTGATGAAGAGCATACAAAATGGCATAAAGTTCCATTGTGATGATGATGATGGTCTCCAGGGGCAGGCACCACATATAAGTTAGGTCAGGAAAAAAAACAGAGTAGCCAATACCGTTGGCAGACTTAAACTCACCTGTGAACAATGCAATGGAGTGAGAGTGAAGAAAATTGTTCCAGGAAAACCCAGAAAAGAAGAAGACAGCAGCAGACGAACAAACAATCACCAAGGCCAAAAGAGCAGAAACCCCAGCGCCAGAGAAGAGCATGGAGCTCTGTAACCCGACCCCCAGAGGCCAATGCCAACAGGAAAAGAGCCATAGAGAAACAATCCTGAACTGAAGGGGCCACAACAAACTGAGAAGACAGAAACGAGAGCACTTCGTCTAAAGACCAGGATGACTATGGCAGAGCACTGCCATTTTTGGCCGGAGGAAAAAAACACCTGAAACAGCTCACACCACAGTGCAGAAGAAACATCAAAACCAAAAGCAAACCAGAGCGGCTCCACCAGAAACGCATGAGACAAGGCGACAGTATGTGTCAAGCCGACAGTCCCAAACCCCCTACGAGAGAAGGACAGGACCACGACAACAAACAGTGCAGGATACCTACGAAGAAACAAAAGGAAAAGAAAAGGAAGGACCGCCAGCAAAACCCCATACCGCCGCCGAGACGAAGCACACAGGTGGGACATCGTCAACGAAGCCACCTGATCACCAAACAGATGGTGAGAGACTCAAGTCAAAAGTACCAGACTGGAAGACTCCAGGAGAAGACCGAACCAGCCCCTTAACAGATCAGATCAATGATTAGAAAAGAGGCGGAGCCGAGGAAAAATCCCTGGGTTTGGACAACGAACAAGCAGCGCCCAAAACCAAGGCTGGCAAGAAGGAATGGAACGTCCTCCAGGGAACCAGGAATCCAGCAAGGAACAAGGAAAAGGCTGTAGCCAGGGTCATAACCCGAGTAACCCTGTCCCAACGAAAAGGAGCTGTTGGGGCAGGAGTGGGTGAATGGAACCTACAGCCACCAGCAAACATTACAACACAGAAGCTGATAGTGACATACAAGAAGATGAAAGAACCCTGTTCTATAACCAAGCAGTGGGGCTGTTCAGTCGCAGGGAACCGAATATGCGTACAGTGCAACCTAGCACCAACACTAGTATAACCAATAAGCAAATACTAAGAGACACAACGATGTGTAGTATAGAGGAAGGAAATATGCAATGCAAAGACCTGAAAAGTAAAACCCAAGCACCGGTAGCTAGGGACAAGAGAGTATAATCAAGATGATGAACGAAAAAGACCGAGGAAGCAAGTGGTAACAGAATGTACACGATCAAGCAAGCATACACACACACACTCTAATGTACATATAGGAGTGCAGCCAGACACTGAACGACGGTCAGGGAAAGTGTGTCCAGAAAGCAATGACTGAGGCAACGAATGAATGTCCAGATATAATTGATAGAAGCACATAGTAAGGTCACATTAAGATAGTGCAAAGTGGCCATTCAACACACTACAAATAACACCCAACACTCATCCAAAAACCGAGAACCAGCGCTTGGCTGACAGTATCACCAGACTGTATACTCTCACCTGTAGAGTATAGACACTATCGGGTCACGACACAGCTGAGATGTGTAATAATCCGGGAGCATTGCTAGTGAATTATGTTCGGAGTTGCGTGAACAGGAGGAAAAGATGAGACGTAGCGTAAGGCGGAGGTAGGTGCCACTCCAAGCCACCCCAAACCCATAAGCAGAGAAGATAACTAGGTGGTTCCCCCATATATAAAATCCAGAACTACCCCAGTACCTAAGGGGCTATGACTAGAGAGAAGATAAGCGAGAGTGGCGTATAACCCGTGAGAAGGACACGGAATTCCAACACATGTTAACACCGCCCAGAAACAAAACAATTCCCCACGGTGCATGCGCGCGAGTACCAAGCTGCACCACCCGTCTTTCAGGGAGGGGTGCCTACAAAGGGTAATGAACGATTAATAGGAATGTCGAGACAGGCTGGAGAAAAGACGTAATTAAAAAATAAGTAGAGATCGGAGCGAAAAACGATAAGGAGTACAAAAGAAGGCCAACGAGTCCTAGAAACGGACTGGAGGTAAGCCTCACTGGCAGACGACAGATGTTCCAATAATATGGGAAGTATCGAATATCTTCCCGAACCTTCGAGACCCCTGAGCACAAAAGCATGGAAGCACACATGGGCCCAGTGGCTTCCGTGACCAATGGTCATGCAGGATCCCAATACGAAGAGAACATAATTGCGACATGATGTAAAAGAATACATGTCCTAGAATAAAAGGAAGAGAAAGCAGTAAAAGCACCCACAGGAAGGACGGATCCTATGAACTCGAAGGGACACAGAACCGAACCTGGGGAAGGGCCGACACCCAAACCAACTCATACTCAAGAGGGAGAGAAAGAAAAACCCAACTCCACGTAACTGTAAGCCCCGCCCAGAGGGTTGGAAAATCCAGGAGGGGTCCAACAGGGTCCAAGGCCCCCAAGTCAGCTCCTACCCTAGGTCCCAGGAACCTCCACATCAGGCCCCGGGGATGCCAGTCGTCCTCCAAAGTCCCCAGCCTCACAAGAAAAGGCCAGGGCAGCCGAAAGAGTAGAAAGAGAGCGGGTCCACTGGTCAGACCCCGGAGCTACGGCAGGAGGAACAGTCTCGAATGCCACCATCGGCATCATAGAAGGGGCAACCCCCAAAACTGCTCGAGTCTCAGAAACCTCTAAACCCTGCCCCGACCCCGAAGCCATCAGACACTTAGGAGCCGGAAGCGGGGTGGGGGGTGGGACAGAATGAACCACAGTAGGGGAAGAATGAGGGGGGCACAGACTGTACCAAGGCAGCCTGCAACCAACACCCCCCAAGTCCGGATCCCTGTAAACCAAACGGGGCAGTCTCAGGGGCATCTGGGGAAGCAACCAACCTAGCACGTTGCAACAACCTTAACCTATCCTGCAACGCACGAGCCACCTGCACCCAAATAATGTCATCAGGAGAATGGGTTGAGTCACAAACAAGCAACAAAGCTCGCAGGACTCTGGGGACAAAAGTGTCACCGACCCAACAGGCAGCACAATGGAGGCAAAAACAATGAGCATCGCCCTGAGACAAGGGGACAGAGCAACCCTCAAACTTGCACAAATCGAGAGAGGACTCAGGGTACCCCGAGTATCGGGTCGATCGGACCCTAGTACCCCCGCAGGGTTTCCCAGGGCCCCTAGACTGAGTCTGCTAAGGGTTATTCCAGGCAGGGTACTGCTAACCGACACCCAAGCTACCAAACAACACTGCTAAAGCTGAACTCCCGGGACAGTGTCCGCTCACGAGGGCGAAGCAGAGGGTACCACCAATCAAGAAGCAAACCCTAATATAACAGGCAGGTAGTAGACACCAAGGCAGACCCTCCCCCACCACCAGGCAAAAAACAAAAATAAAAGAAATACCTCGCAAGAGGACAATGTACCCAGAAGGAACAGAGCTAGCCGCTGTTATAGGTGATAAACTTGCTGCCCAGTACCCCTTGCCCCTAACCAGTGCAAAAATTACCACTTACCCCAAGGTAAACAAGGGCGAAAGCCCCCGCAAAACACTTGAGGCAGGTCAATTGCCAAGCAGCACAAGACCAACAGAGGTTGACCCAAGGTGACTTGTGGAAGAGAACCCCAAGCCCCTAGGGTGGTACTTACAGGGCACTTAGGGAAGGGAACCCTAAGCGCATGCAACCCGAGCACCTAAGAATATTACTCCCAGCTCGCATGCCACCATAAGAGCAGTACTGAACCAAGGCACAGCACAACAAGAATCTGGAGCCACTCGACCAGTTGTGCCTCACACCAGCTGAAGAACTGGGGTGTGGATCGCTGGCGCGGGGGTCTCGGGGCTCCCACTTTCCCCTCCCGGGGAGGGGGGGAGCTGCACTGACATGTGGTGCAGCTCGTCTGAAGTCATGCTTGTTTGCTCGTTTTCATTTGGGGAGTTCTGTCCACTCGTTTGTCTACCTTTTGTCTTTTTTAACCAGAATAGGGTTTGTTTTGGGTCGCTTACCTTTCTGGGTGCCTGTCCTGGTCGATGGCAGATATAGAATGCTCCAAAATCACATGTGCAATTCTATAGGCTCCTCGTGCCTCTCCTGAGGGGAGACCAGGTTCTGGCTCGTGGTTCCCCAGTAGGCCTAGAACTCCACCCACATTGACTGGTGTCAAAGTTAGGGATAATCATATCAGCCTGGATAGCTCCGGGTAGCCCCCCCCCTCCCCCCAGAAAATATCATATAATATCCATGATTACTGGACTTGTATGCCTGCCTTCTGGCACCAAATGTATGAAAGAACATACATAACTCTCCTCACATCAATAATAAACCATACAAGCTCTTTATACATATTAACAAAAGCATGCAGCAACATATCACGTAACTGAAGTACAGTATTGAATATTACTAATGCACTGCTACCTGAATGATTCACTTCATGAGCAATAATTCTAATTAATACTACAACAGACTGAAACCATGAATCTGGCAGGAGTAATTTATTTAAGACTACATAGTTATGATCTAGTGAAATCACTGAGTCATAACAGGCCTTAAGGTTATACAGTATTTAATATCCTCACGGACAGTCTTTATATTTCCTCTCTCCAGTCGCAACATGGTACGGGAGAATGACTCTGCAAATACTGGCATTTGATTATACCTGTACATTTTTGGAGACCCGAACTGGGATCTCACCGGCAATCAACTGCCTCTTTAAGAGCTGTAATGATGCATGCACCAGCCAGGGTGGCTTAAAAGTACAGTATCATAGGAAAGTCAATAAGGTTCCTATGTGTAAATCATCAGGGAGGGTAAGTTCACCATATCAGACATCAAAACACTTAATCCATGCAATGGAGCCAAACAGATTATGGAACACAGACATGTATGAAGGAATCACAAGTGTTTGAATGTGATTATTGTGCTGTGATCCCCCATTAAGGAGGGGCAGATAAAATGTGCAATTATCACAACTAAAGATGAAGCCACTCCAGGTGATGAGGAAGTCACCACTGGAGACTTAATGCTCAACCCTGCCAAGGAAGTGGGACTGCATCTTACACTCTCTCACAGTGGTATAAAGACCTCTTACTCTCTCTCTCACCCCAGCCTGGACACCTAGTCAATCAACCTTCATGGGTGAGCCCTCACGGGCAACCCCAACTTTGGTCCAGGGAGTCGTACATGAGCCTCCTCACTACAATGGGAAGACCTTTGAGGTAAGTACAAACATTGAACATGACATGCAATGAAAATTCCCAATGACAAATTTATAAATATATTATGTCACTGAAATTGTAGAGGAGTGTATTTCCAGTAATATTTCCTTCCAGGTTTGATATTGCATAATTTTCTTCAAACATACAACAATATGATTTAAAAATATTTTGTAACTTTAATGCTCATCATGAAGCTTTGTGACTTATTGTGCTAGTTAATAATGCATTTCTTCAGTAAAAGAAATAAATTACATCCAATTTCTTTTTGTTGAATTTTGTGTTTAGTAATTTAATAAAGAGCATAGGCCTACCTATTGAACACTGCAACAATATTTTACCAACTACTAGATGTTAGAATATTAAATTGTAAATTTTGTTATGCCAGATAATAATAATTAAAACTTAAAAATGCTGTAATGTCTAGCTTATATTTTTATTCATTTTAATGTTAATTTTAATTTTTTCAATTGCCTTTATGTGTGGGAGAGAATTTTTGTTAGTGCGATGTAGAGCAGCTTTCCCGCACATTTGTGTAGCCTCTCTCTGCCACAAAGAAGAGCTGCTTCTGGTCGAAGAAGGTGGTGGTGTATATTTACTGCATGGTGAGGAATCAACCTCACTATTGCACGCTGTTTAACTCAGAGTAAACATTACTGAGCAAGTAATAAATATAATATTTTGTGTGTTTCTCCTCTCGTGTGTCTTAAAATACATGTAATGCAAGAGTTAGATGGTTTTTCTAAATACCTCAATTCAAAATAGTTATGAGTAATTCATTTCAATTCCTTCTTGTATTTGTTTAAGGGTCATTTATCTTTAAAGCATTCCCTCCTATAAATTACATATTCAATGCACGTTACCTTTCCTTTACATTGCTAATTAAATATTTCAAATGGTAAATACTAGCTAATACAAAGAAGCAATGAAGCTAGGTGGGGATTTACAAGTGCAAGTGACCTCTTCCCCTTCTTTTAGGTATGCAAATGAGCCACCAAATAAGAAACCTGCTGTGGGACAACTGCAAATCCAAGACTAAGGTAAAGTCAGTTAAATCCAAAACTAGTGCAAGTGTGCACATGGAGAAAGCAAAAGATTTCCAAAGGAAATCTAACATTAGCGTTCGTATACTGACATATTGCCAATGAACTTTCTAAATCAACACAGTACAGTATAGTATTATGCATTTGAAAATTTGCATAGGAGTATATTAAACAAAAATTTATACCAAATTTAGTGCAGAAGAGACAAACTTATACTGGCAACAATTGTAAATATACATGTACACTCACGTCATTGAAAGTCATGTTACTTCTGGGAACAAAGAAAAATAAAAAAAGGCATAGCGTGCTGTGCTGTGCCAATGCAGCTAGCACATACAAATACAAATTACTAGTTCAAGTATTGGTAAAACCTTAATACAATGGCTTTACAAAGGACCAAGTCTGTGTCTGTCATTTATAATAATCAAAGGAATGCACAGTATATCTTAGAGATTAGAATAAAGCTCATTTTTAACCCCTAGATGAAGGATTATTTCAGAAGTGCTGACCTGCCAGACAATAGCAAAGTGGTGTTATTTTTTGGCAATAGATCATCACATCTACACAAGGACTAGCGAATCAGTGACAATATCTTTGTTATGTACTTGCCCCTAAATATTGCTTTGTTGACGAAACCAATAGATACATGTAAAGTGTGTAATAACTGCAGAAATGTGTCCCTACTGTAAAAAAACATGAGTAATAGTGGTATAGATGTTTATAGTTATTTGCGGGGAATTCCAAGTGTTTTCGAACATGTTAACTATTTTAACATTCTTCAAAAAGTGACTCACAAGTCAACTACAGCCATGTACCCATTTGCTGCTAGGTGAACACACGAAGGGGCCAGAGAGAGACTTTCCGATGACAAAACAAAGAGAGTATCTCTGAAGAGGATGAGAGGAACAAATATTTTCAAGGAAAGCATGGAAGAGGTTAACAAACCAAATTTCTTTTAAAGTGTTAATGGAGTCCACAACTGACTTTTGTACTCGTAAAATTATAATTTTATTACAATTACCATATACACATGCATATTCAGCATTAAAAGGCTAGTGTTACCAAAATAAATATTAAAATAAATTCGCTAAATAACTAAGTTATGCTTGAAATGCTGGACATAAAATACATTAATAAAATACATAGAAGCTTTATATAAAATACAATTTGTGTACCAGCTGAATAACCACCTTAACATGTTACTTTAAATATCTTATAAATTATCATTATTAATACACTAAGTGTTTTTCAAGGCTACTAAATAACCTTACATTGAAGGATTTAGTCTTCCCGTTTGAAATAACCCGAGGACTTAAGCATCTTAAGACCACCACCTCACTCAACACCATCATACTCATCTAGACATCATTCCAAGATCGCAGGTAAAGCAAAATCTCACTTGAATGCTTTCAGTTCCAAAGTTGTCAGACCAAGTTGGTTCTCTGATCATGCACATAACAGTGTATTGATATCACAAATCATGCACATAAAATTATAATACTGACATCTCAGGTCTAATCACATAACAGCAACTTAATATCTCACACCATACAGCTAACAGTATAGAGCACTAACATATCTGATAAAGCACATAACAGCATATCATATTAACATCCCTGATCATGAACTTGTCAAAACACTAACACCTGTAATAATCAAGATGAGAGTAGACATTAATATTAGATGAGGAATCATCCTTACAGACAAAATGTCATCTACTATTAAAATCTACTCTGCTCTCTGTGTCCTTACACTGTTATCAGCACTTTGTGCACTTTGATCATGCAAATAAAAGCATACTAACATCTCCGATCATGACAGCTTCTGAAGCACTGCACCCCAGCTCCTCCAAAGCTGAATGAAAGAAAGCCGCTTCAGGTTTACCAACGGCTTCCGACTTACAACCTGTCGAGAAAAACCAAGCATTGAATAAAATGAAATGCCTCTTCCTGTTCAGGTAAAGCTGTATTGTTGAGATTGCTCCATGATAATGGGGTCCAGCCTGTCCTCTTAAACAAAGGCCAAAGTCCATTCCATACAACTGCCAAATCCTCTGTTTATGAATGAAAAATAGTTTACACATGACTCACAACTGATGACATTCAAACATTCCTCAAACAGTGCTTTGCTTACAATGTCTGTTCTAAACCTCAACTCTGTAAATACTTCACCTTCATACTACAAATACAAGTAAATGCCAACAGAACCTAAACACCTAACCTAACCAGTGCCTAAATATGAACAGTAGGCTAATATATAACAATATTAATTTATATTTGAGAAAATTCCTATTTTAAATGAACAGGATGTTAAAATTTATGAATGCATCTTTGGGTCGACTGCTGGATGGATTGAACATGGTATGAAGACGAGTTGAATGGGGCCACATCAGTCATGGAAGTTCTGTTTGACCTATTCAGAACCAAAGCCAGTATCTGGTGTCCCTTCAGAGATGCACAGGGAGCGAGTGATAATTTGCCTCCTCCAACTGGAAAAGCTTCCATAAAGTCAGCAATGCTTTATATCCAACTGGAGGATTCACAGAAAATATAGCCTCAAAACCACCGAACAACTCACATGCAACAAGGAAATCATTCAAACACTTTGAAACTCATTAGTACTGTACGGATTGCCACCACCAGTTGGCCCAACCACCTGCCCTCAGCCAGCCCACCATCTCAGTTCTGGAGTAGATGAACAACTCGCCAACAAACCATCGAACCTGGAAGGGGAGGGAGGGAATCAGGGGCCACTGGGGATCTGCCAGTGTTTTTTTTACATTCGACACTGGGTTTTTGAGCAAGATCCCACAGTGAAACTAACTATTCATAGAGGAAAAAACAGAACTTACCAGGGAGAGAAAAAAGTTAACAAGCACTAGGATGAAGAAGAGAATGAAGACTTACCAAGAGAGAGAGCCAACACACAAGACTTACTAGGAACCAGAACATTAACTGAATATCAGTCTACCAGAATCCTGTTAAAATACAAAAAACCCAAGCCTGAATATCAGCCCAAGATATGTTGGAGAAGACCGCAGCTACAGCCACGTATTTGCAAACATCATGGGCCCAAGGGTTGACCATAAACTGACTAGACTTAATAATGATATTGCAGATGACTTGGGAAATGTAAGCCTTGGAACACAAGACCAAGGAAACAAGGCCAACCAACTAGGCCCACACGTAGTAGCGAAGAGCAGACACTGGGCACACCAAAATGATGCACCCCTGGCCAAACCAACCAAGTATCAGTCACCAAAGACCCCTCTGTAAGCCTGCCAACTCATTCTTCACCAGAAAAGTTTAAGGGGTGCAAATGAATAAACCGCTCACCTCTCCAACCCTCGGCTGGAAGCGCAAGGCAACAAAAGACATAGCCTTGAGAAAGATATTGTAAACTGCCCAAAACTCTATGCGTGTTAGTAGCTTTGCAAAAAAATACAAGAAAACTGATATTATGTACTGTCACAACTCATTGTACCTTCTTGTATATAAATAAGTAAATAAATAAATAAATAAATAAATAAATAAATAAAAAATTCAAATTCAAATGTTTATTTAGGTAAAATACATACATACAAGGGGTGATACAAAAATTGATGAATTTATAGATAGAGCTAGTACATACAATGCCTAAAGCCACTATTACGCAAAGCGTTTCGGGCAGGAAAAACACTAAAGACTAAAACTTAATACTAATTGAGATTAAAGTTTAATATGTGTTGAGAAAATATAAATATAAAAAAGGGGCAACATGGCAGAAAAAAGCAAAAATACAATTCGGTCAACAAACAGCATTGTTTAAAAATAACAGACATGGGTTGACATTAAAGGGGTAAGGTAGGTTACAGGGAGTTAATTAGGTAGTGCTTAGTTTTTATCTTAAACTGGTTGAGAGAGGTACAGTCTTTAACATGATTGGGAAGGTCATTCCACATTCTGGGTCCCTTGATTTGTAGAAATTTCTAGTTTGATTAAGTTGAACTCTTGGAATATCATAAAGGTATTTGTTTCTGGTGTGGTGGACATGGGTTCTGTTACAACCTTCAATGAAGCTTTTAAGGTCAGGATTGGCATTACAGTTCAGCATTTTATATATATATATATATATAGTACACATGAGAGGATGTGCAGTGACTTAATATCTAACATATTCAGAGATTTGAGTAGGGGTACTGAGTGATGTCTGGGGCCAGAGTTGGATATTGTCCTAATAGCAGCTTTGTGTTGAGTAATTAGAGGACGTAAATGATTTTGGGTAGTAGAACCCCAAACACAAATACCATAGTTGAGATAAGGATAGATGAGGGAGATAAATAAATAAATAAATAAATAAATAAGCAGAATGGGAAGTGTAAACTTAAAACAGGAAAGTGGTCATGTGGAAGGTTGGACAGGAAATGAAGCTGTTCAATCCCAAAAGATTGAGGATGTACCATAGGTTCACTGTATCTTGCTTAGGGACTGGGAACAACTAGGACACCCACTGAAGGGTGTCACTTGACCATGCCCAAGTCTAAATAACCTACAATGACCCAACACAATGCTGGGAAGGACTCCTGACCTGTAAGACCTGATGACAAGAACAGGGACGGGACTGACCAACTCCACCGCAGGCTGAGAAAAATTACCCAAAAAGCCCCAATTCATGGTACAAGGACCTGGCAAAACAACCCAGACACCCTCCCACAATGGCATCAAAGAGACAAACCCAGAAAGGATTTGTATGAACCTGCAAGAAGAACCACTCTTTAGCAATGCATAGCTGTGATGTCAGACATTAGAAGATCTCGCAGAAGGAAGTGCAACCGTTCGGAAATCAGACTCACCCCCAAGACCTACCTTGACTAACAGTAGGCAAGGTCCCCACCCGACCAGGACCACCTCCAAGTGCAGGCAGAACCCTGAGATTGATGTTTGATGAGGCAGCAAGAGAATGGCTCCACTGACAAACCTACGCAACGACATCCTCTGGAAAGAGAAGTGAAAAGGTGGGCCATGAACAAAAAAAAGAGTTAAGACCAAGCCTATTTTAACAAACAGGGCAAGATGGTCTGTTGACATGTGAGGTGGGCCAAGAAGAATGCCACCACTGCATTCAAAAGAAGAGGACCATACATCTTCAGCAAGGCCACCAGGGATGGAGTTGCAAGCCTTAAGAATTCCAAACCCAGAGCAGAACCAAAAAATGCCACATCCACACAGAGCCCATCTATGAGGACTCAAACATGTAAGACAGCTGCTAAGTGGGAACATGCCCCTGTCATCCTATGTAATAAAGGCCCTCCCTGAACAGCACAGGCAGTTGCACATGGAGCTGCCACCTGAATAAGTCCTTGGAGAACACCTGAGCAAATAGGCAGTTCTCAAGCAGGGCAAAAGAAACGCCACCCAAAAACACCTGAAAGACGGAACTCACCTATCGAACAAGTGTGGGCCTGATAGAACCCCATGCCAAGCCCCAAGGAAAAAGAGAAGCTTGTCAGCCAGATAGAATGAACTCAAAACCTCACATCACACCCATTAAGCTGAGACAGACCCATACTCAATAAAAGAACCAAGGTCACTCAAAGAAAAGAGGACCAAGGTCTGCAGAAGGTACCAAAACAAACCAATGCAAACCTCCAAAAGCACTATGCAGGAAGATGGAAATCTCTGGAAATAGAACGACTCCAAGACACCGAATGGGACCTAGAATCGAACCCAAGGGAGAGCAGCCAAGCAATCATACTCGTGCATAAAGAATAAGAAAAATTATCCCCCTGAAGCAAAAGACCCTCCACAGAGGTGACCAAGATCCACAAAGGGTTGAAGGGTTCCATGGGTTCTCTTCAGGCTTCCTCTCAGCTCTGGAAGCCTGCCATAAAGACTCTAGGGCAGAGCCATAGTCCTTGCCTAACACCTGGGACAATGGCATCCTCCCAAACAGAAGGTTCAGAGCAGGAGTGGTGGGGAAAAATTACGAAGTTAAATGCCTCAAGACACCAGCGGGACCAGAAGACTCAGCTGCCTACATCATCAAAGTGTATGGGACCATTATCAAGTCATTTACATGACTTGATAATGGTCCCATATGGGCCAAAACATTGTCGTTTCTCCATTTTGTTTTGTGTAGTTTGGCCATCAGTACAAGTTCAATACGTTCCACTCTAGAGTGTGCAATGTACATCACCCACTGGGGACAACTCTGTGCAAACTTTTATCAGGGAGGGAAGCTTATAAAGCTAATGTGAAGCTTTAGGCACATGCTTAAATTGATAATAGGGGTCACAATTTCCAAATTTACAGATTTCCAACATGATCCCCTTTATTTTGAGGAGGAACTGGCTCCTCTGAAGGTCTCTACTACGAAAGAAGGGGGCTTTCCTCAAGTATTCATTTCTGTGCTTCAACCAGAGCATTTTGCTTCCTTTCATTTCCCTTTGGTTGTGGATTTCAGAGGATATGGGCTTTATACACAGGTGCAGGCTGGAGACGGAATGACAGCAGAAAGTTATGTCAATTCTTTTGTTTGGGGGGGGGGGCACACTTTTTGCAAGAGTGAGCCACTCCAGGGGACTTCAGCTACTCCTGTCTATTGATGAGGTTAATGTGCCCCCTCCCCGCTCCTAAGTGGTATGTGATCAATATTTCTTCTTTTTACAAGCTGAGCCTGAAGTGCAAAAGTTTCAGACATCTTGCCTAAGGCTAGGTTGGATCCGAAACATTCTTCTTTCCGAGTAACAAGGATTACGCATCGCAACTACCAGCCAGGGATTTTCAGAACCTGATATTGCAGGCAAGAGCCAGGAGGTTGAGGACTCTTAATTGTTTCATAGGCCAGCTCATTGTTCTTAAGCAGAAATATCTTTAAATCTTGATACAGGCCAAGGATTATCCAACCCAAGAATTATTCTCTGGCAGGTAAGAGAAATTCCACTACCGTACCAGCAAAGATGTGACTTCCAGTCTGGTCACTTCCAAAGAAATCCCAAATGTGAATAGAAATAGGGAACAGAAGGGTTCAACATTCGGAATTACCTTAACCAAGAACTTCGGTGTCTTGCCTGCATTCAGCTGGTCTGGCTCATCTCTTGCTCACTCTCATGGCGATATCAAATGTTTTGCCAACCTGCAGCTGACCGAGAGCAGGAGCTCTATAAGACCAGTGGTTATACATCAGAGTACATATGCTTATGACCAAACTTCTGCCAAAAAACATTAGTTGAAAATAGGTGGCATCGGGCATGTGAATAAGGTTGCTGGTTGGCTGGACCCCTAGATGACCCGAGCTACTGTACCACATCTTGAGGTTATCTTGAGATGATTTCGGGGCTTTTTAGTGTCCCCGCGGCCCGGTCTTCGACCGGGCCTCCACCCCCAGGAAGCAGCCCGTGACAGCTGACTAACACCCAGGTACCTATTTTACTGCTAGGTAACAGGGGCATAGGGTGAAAGAAACTCTGCCCATTGTTTCTCGCCAGCACCTGGGATCGAACCCAGGACCACAGGATCACAAGTCCAGCATGCTGTCCGCTCGGCACGCTGGACTTTAAAATCCTTAGCCTTCATCATTTAAACAATTTCAGCAGAGTGTTATACAATTTATCCCAGAGCCCTGTTAGCTACAAAACCCCACACACACAAAAAAAAAGGAATACAGGTTAAATAATACAGTGTATTAAAAGGCTCCCTGCAGACACACATTTAAGATGTTAAATAAATTGCAAAACTGGCACAAAGTTGTTCTACCCACAAAGAATAAAAACTAATGAAATAGATTTTCACTGGAGATGAAGAAGAGGGAACAATGCATTTCACAATGTACCTGGGAGAGAACACATCAAGAATAATAAGGGTTACCCTTCATAAAGCATTGGCTTCCTATCTCTCCCACTTACAGTAGAAAACATCAAAATTTTAAGCAACATTATGTATTTTCTTCCATATGCCTCTACAACCTTAAATGTTGAATCATAACATACAGATGCAGACAATGAGTCACAGTAACATGACTGAAGATATGATGGCCATACCACACATCAAAAAATAACATTGTCGTTTCTCCATTTTTTGATGTGTGGTTTGGTCATCATAGCATACAGAGTCTTACCAGATGAATATTCAAGAGCAGCTACAAATGCTCCTGGTCCAAGAGCCAATCCATCGCTGCGTTTGTAATACCGAGCTCTGTGAATAGCAATAAGTGGAGCCCCTTCAAGCAGAATTCTGAAATTGATGAGCTCTTAAGAAACCTTTACTGTGCACAAATTTAAATTTTATCAGAAAACTTACATAGGTAAATCTAGATAGATTTGATTGTACAGTATTTACAAGTATTTATAAATTAAAGAAACTTAAGATACTCGGTACTGTGATTGTGAATTAACAAATAAAGAAAATTAAGAATTATGAAATATTCTTTCAATACAGAACACACAGCAATAAAATATAGTGACAATAACAATAATACTGTACTATATTATAAGATAAAACTTATAAAAATACAACTTTTATGTGTAGTACATATTTTATATTAAATGCTTTACGGTAATAATTGCTCACAAGCTTTGTCTGAAGTCAACTGATAGAGAAATTAACAAAATAATATTTCTACTAAAATTAAATAAATAGGGATACTGTACATTGTGCAGGTTATCTCGCAAGCCATATATAATGTAGCAAATCCTCTCAGGAACTACCAACACACACCACCCAATGCAAAGTTATCCAGTACCACCTTATCACTACATACAAATTATCCAGAAGAATATACAAGATGGACAAGAACAAGCATCTTTGATTTCAGAGAAAATAGGACAAGAGAACATCAGATAAAGCAGGAGATTCAAATTAGTCAAAGAAATGTAAGGAAGTACAGTACTCGTTCTTTTTATGGATGGTCAACACAGTGTAAAATGTGAAGGTCTTGAATGCCAGCTCCATCGATAATTTCAAAGAGCCAATATGACAGAGAATTTAAATGTCAGAAGACTTAATAAAAGCACCAGATATAAAAAGCTAAAAGGCAGGGTAGAGAGTGCAAAACCTCACTCCCTATAGACACTGGAAGGCAAATGCAGCTACAACACTTCCCTCCCACGAACTTTCAACTACTATTTGTAAATTTTAACTTTTGTAATCATCCTCAAAGTAAGCTAGTACTGAATTGTATATACATTCACCTGAAGGCTGTTGTCATGTGTTCGTAATCAAACTGATCAGGGGCTAAGCCTACAAGTACAGCATTTTGATTCTCAGGGCTGATGTCATGAAATTCCTCCTTAGCTGCATCAGCAATCAGCATGTATGGTCGTAAACGTCTTTTGTCTATTAACTGCTTGGCAGCTGTTAGAGATGTGAAGATTTCATCTCTATCAATACTGAAACCGATGCGGGTGAGACGTTCATGAAGGATACGTTTTGATTCCTTTGTGGTGTTTGTAACAAACTTAATCTTGACATTTGTTGCCCTTAATCTGAAAAATTGAATTTGCATAAAAAATTATTAAGTTTAGGTTAATTTTCATTATGAACATTACACATTACATATATGTGTGTAACATGATATAACTACAAATAACTGTACAATAACATAGGCTATAGTACAGGGAATTTTTTTTTATTTTATTTTTTTACAAATTATTCAGAACACAGAATGTTCTTTTGGAGAGAAGTAAGAAGTGCAGCAGGGAGACAGGTGGATGGGTAAATGAGAAAATTAAAAGACAAACTTGGGAGAATGTTAATAGATGAAGATTAGAAGCAACTGGAGAGAATACTTTGAAACTGAAAAAGGTGCTATTGTGAAGAAGATTGGATTATTAGTGTGATAAAAGAGTATATGACAGCAATCAGAATCTGTTGTTATTCAGAGGCACTGTTACTTCTGTACAATGCTGAAGAAGCTGAAATGTGGGAAAGTTGCAGTTGTTGAGGTATGTACAGAAATTATGAAACTGTTATGGAGAAAAAGGTATGGAATGGATGTGGCACCGTGTCAGAAGGCACAGAATGGTGGCCCCTTGCCAAAAGGCAAAGAATGGTGGCACTGTGCCAATAGTGATGCTTTGCCATAAGGCACGAAATGGTGGTACTGTGCCAGAAAAGACAATGGTAGCACCGTGCCAGAAGGAATGGAACGGTGGCACCATTCCAGAGAATTAGAAAATGAGCTAAATTGTTACTACCGTATAAAAATTAGGGGAAATAATCAGAGGTGTAGTGCAGTGGTCTACATCCACTTACAACCAAGGGTCCTCGAAAAGATATTTAGGCAAGTCTTCTTTCCCCTTATGCTTCTATTCCCTTAGTAGTAAATAGGTAACTTGAAGTTAGACAACTGTTGAGGGGTTGTATTCTGAAGAAGGTTTGTAGTTCTCCAAGGGTAACCTCAGTAAGCTTACACAGGCGTCCTGTCCTACAACAATGGGAAACCAAGAGTTTGGCTGGATAGTGGTAGGAAAAATACAAGAAGTTACTGAAAAATTGATTATTGATGAAGAGTTTTTTTGTCATTTTTAACCTGCCCTCAGGAAGGAAATTCCCTAAAGGAAATGGACTAAGAATGACTACATAATTAGTGCTATTATCTACTCTCTACCCATGGTTAGGTTAGGTTAAGGTTACTTTAGGTTAAGGTTAGGTTAGGTTTTGTTACATTAATATGATGTATTATTGATGGTAATGTGAAATATGGAATGAAAAAAATATTTGAATATGCCCATGACTTCCGTTTACTGAAAACCAAATAAAATGTTTTCAGCATACACTTTTTTTTATTTTAAACCAACAAATTATATTGCAACAAAGTTATAACTTGAGAACAATCTCTGTTTACAAAAAAGGTTCATTTGCCATTTTAAATGTGGACTATTACTGGAACCAAAATATGCTTTTTGACCATCACTAATATCTGTTGTGATTTAATTAAAAAAAAAATTTATCCAGGTGGTTTGAGGGTGGGCGAGGCCTCTCATGGAAATGGATTTGGTCCGAGGTTGGGCTCGTAATCTTATATGGCTTCGAAGAGGCAATTTTATGGACCTCTTTAAGGCATTGCACTACAGTATTTGCAAATACGTTTATGGGGCACAATACATTAGATACAAAATTGACCCAAAAATATTTTTATAACCTCTATATTCATACAGCAGAAGATATGTCATCCCAATTTATACTATAGACAGTGAGTGCAGCACCTTGTGGTCCTGTATCCAGAATATCCACTACTATTAGGATAGGTAAGGGTTTATTATGTAGAAGACTTAAGATGATCCTTAAAAAAAATTCTGTGCATTTTCCAGACCTGTCTGCTTTCCAATATGACTTAAAAACCTTTGCATTGTCAGGTGAAAGTATAGTTTGACTAACAGGTAGGCTAGCTATTATTCTTTTATGTTCAATGACAAACTCCTTTTCTACAATTAGCATGTTAATAATTGGCCATGACCAAGATTGACAATTTTTTTGGCATTGTTTCGGAGTCTTGCCTGCAGACTTGCCGAATGCCAAATAACCAGTGGTAGCCAAGAAGTCCCTCAGAGGACTTCATATCCAAATCCTTTTATATCTAAATCATAATATAATGGATTTGGTCTGACAGCACAGTAAAAAATAAAATTGACAAATGAGAGCTTCCTGCTAAGTTGGCAGTATGTTATCATTTGTCACTAGCCAGATAAGCATACTTAAAAACATTATAATTGTATTATTTGCCTTGTGTTGTTTCCTTGTGTGTGTAATCACAAACTAATGGCATCTTATTTGTATTGTTTCTCTATCACCTTCTCATGAATTAATCCTGTGTAACTTTGCTGACACTACTATCGGCATTACCGTAATAAATTATAACAAGGTTTAATAATACCACTGAACACAGTCCGTGTAATAATGCTCACCACAGAAATATACATGAAACAAGATCAGTGGCAAAATTATTTAACCTATTTGTTGAATGCATAGTGGTAATAGATTGTTACAGGTAATAGACCACAATAAACAATTGTTACAGTGTAATAGACAATAATGAATTATTATAACCAAACCACACACCACAGGATGAAGAGACGACGACGTTTCGGTTCATCCTTGACCGTTATCAAGTCGATTGTCCAGGATGGACCAAAACATCGTCACCTCATCTTCTGATGTGTGATTTGGTCATCATATTTTCAGCCACGTTATTGTAACTCATCATCTGCATAATGAATTAATGTCCCCACTACCTTTTAAGGGCATCTATTGACCCGGGTATAACTGCGTCCTCCACATGCAGCGTGCCGCTCAGATCAATTAAAACAGCACCGACTCTCCTTGCCATTACTGACAACAGGTTGTGAATAATGAACAGTGCTCCGTCAGGAATAAAGGAAGTAATTATCAAAAGATGGTACCAAGCCAGGAAGACTATGCAGCTCTATCCGCCAGTAGAGGTGGGGAGGGGTGGGAATCTCCTCAGCTAGACTGGCGCCTCAATTTTCTTCAACTTTCAAGTCAACTCTCCATAAAAATCAATTCAACTCTCCATAACAGTCAGCTCAACTCTCTACAACACGCTACAAGGTTGTTTATGTCTATCAGCTGATTGTCTCGACACAGACACTTTTGTTTACATCGATCAGCTGACGATATAAATAGCTTTATATGTATGTCCGCTTTATGAACTCTCAACAGTTTTCGCCATCAAAACGATAACATTGAATCAATTTAACCATCCTCCATTTGCTGAGAGCGGCAAGAATTAGTTTTATGTGAAGACAATTTAATTCAGTAAGACTTATATCGAGGCCCCCTCCCTAATGCTCGAACAAACAATAGTTACCTAACTCCTCAGCTGGGTATCTATTTACTACTAAGTGAACAGAGGCATAAGGTGACAGGAAACGCGCCCAATCATGAATGTCCCGTGGGTTCTGTTTTTTTTTTTTTAACTAAGACATATGTATTCGTGCTCTGTTGAGAGACAAGAGAACTAGAATTAATAATAATAATAATAATAATAATAATAATAATAATAATAATAATAATAATAATAATAATAATAATAATAATAATAATAATAATAATAATAATAATAATAATAATAATAATAATAATAATAATAGTAATAATAATAATAATAATTTATTTAGGAAAAGTACATACATAGATGCAGAGTTACAGTACAAACATTCTGTTTGATTTATAGATAGAGGTAGTACATACAATACCTAAAGCCACTACTCAAACACAAACCGAAACTGTTTCTATTTTCCACTTGTTACAACTTGTAATTAAGTTGTTATAGCTTGGCTTAACGTGTTTATGACGTATTAGAACGTTGTTACAACTTACCTATATTGGTTGTTATAACTGGTTAGGTGGTGTTAAAACTTGCTTCGAACGTTGTACCAACGTCGTAATTTCAGTGTGTTTGGCGGGATAGTACGCATAGCGTTTCGGGCAAGGTGAGGTGGGGAAAAAACACTTAGACTAAAACTTAATAGTAATTGAGCTTAAAGTATAAATTGCGTTGAGAGAAAAAAAATAAAAGATAACAAAAGGGGGGAACATGGTAGAAAATAGCCAATATACAAGTTGGTCAACAAACAGCATTATTTAAAAAATAGTAAGACGGGTTGACATTTAGAAGTAAGGTAGGTTACATGGAGTTAATTAGGTAGTATTTAGTTTTCATCTTAAACTGGTTGAGAGAGGTACAACCTTTGACATGATTGGGAAGGTCAAATTCCACATTCTGTTCAAGTCCCAAAACTAACTCTCTCTCTCTCTCTCTCTCTCTCTCTCTCTCTCTCTCTCTCTCTCTCTCTCTCTCTCTCTCTCTCTCTCTCTCTCTCTCTCTCTCTCTCTCTCTCTCTCTCTCTCTCTAACTCTCTCTCTCTCTCTCTCTCTCTCACTCGCTCTCTCTCTCTCTCTCTCTCTCTCTCTCTCTCTCTCTCTCTCTCTCTCTCTCTCTCTCTCTCTCTACTCTCTCTCTCTCTCTCTCTCTCTCTCTCTCTCTCTCTCTCTCTCTCTCTCTCTCTTCTCTCTCTCTCTCTCCTGTGCAGTTACAAACCCATTAAGATTTCAATTTAGAATCAACAGAGCAGGAAAAGTTGTTAAACATATGGGACAAAATCTTACTGAAGCGACCATACGAGTCATAAATACTCATACTCCGCCCAAGTAAAACAGAAACAAGCAACACTTAGTGGGCCAGCCAGAGGCTTAGGGCCCACGCAGGAATATCCCTGCCAAAAATGAAAAGAAAACTCTGTCAATATATATTTTACTTATTTGTTTATATAAAACCTTGCTACAATGTACCTTTTTCATCTTGCCTGATATATGTTAGATGAAGGACCTAGCCGAAATGCTATTTGTGTTGGTGGCTTTGCAAAAATACATAAAATACAATTCTTATGAAATCTCACCAACCCATTGTATCTTCTTGTGAATATATTATTATTATTATTATTATTATTATTATTATTATTATTATTATTATTATTATTATTATTATTATTATTATTATTATAGAAGTGGCCCACAACAGTCTCTATACAAGGCAGTTTATATCTGCGGTAAGTCAGTCACACAATTACTAGTCTTGCTCCACACCCACCCAACTGGACGGCAGCTATACAGTCATGTGCAGGTTGCACCCACAGTAAGCAAATTTTAGTTAGTTGTTTTAAGATGTCTGGCAGTACATCACTTATGTGCTACCTTGGCCTGTAGCACATGCTGTTTTGCCCGAAACACTGCATATTAGTGGCTTTAGGCATAGTATATACTAGCTCTTGTCAACTTGTAAAGGAAATGGACACTGAACGAAAGCATTAGTGCACATCTCTGAAGAAAAAAAATTGAGGTTGTAAAGTTTTGAACAAAATGAGGCCTTTTGTTTCGTGATTAGTGACGAATATGTTGACTCTCCTGATATGATATGATATGGAATTGACTAATTGTGGTTGACTGCAGTTGTTGTCGACACGGCGAGGAGTGAGGACCTGGGTGTCGCTGCTGACGTGGCTTGTGTCCCGTGTTTTTGTTGAGGGGCCCTTGGGGCCGTGACGGTCTGCAATCATGAGGGGGCCTGTGACCCCTGTCACTAGGCAGGCCTCCATTGGCCTGGAGTTCTCTGGGGTTGCTTCCTACCACGCTGTGGAGGTGGTAATGATTGATATGCTACGTGTCCCAGTGGAGTCTGTATGTGGTGTGCAGCTGCTTGCCGGACGGCGGCCGATAGTCAAGTTCAACTCCCCGGCGATTTATCAAGGTCTCGTCAAGCGCTATGATGGGCGCTCCTTCGATCTTCCTGGAGATGGTGGGTCGGTAACCCTCTCCGACCGTTGTGGAGCCACGACGTATGTGACAGTGCATGGGATGCCTTTTGAGTTCCCTGAGGATCCCCTACGTCGGTACTTTGCCCGGTTTGGGCGGGTCCTACATGTGCGGATGAATGCTGTCCCTACCGGGAGATGGAAGGGGGTCCTGTGTGGGACCCGCACTCTCGCCATGCGCCTCCGGGATCCTGTGCCGTCCTCCATCATGCTGTTGGGGTTCCCGATTCGTGTTTTTTACGCAGACAACCTCAGACTTGTTTCAGGTGCGGCCTACCGGGTCACCTGGCCGCGGGGTGTGAGGAGCGCCGGGTCACCCCTATTAACCTCTTCCAAGAGGAGGATTTTCCCCCCGCTGTCGGTCCCGGACCTGTCTTAACATGATGGACCGTGTGTTGATTCCCTGCTGGTTTCTGCCCCGGTGTTGGATGGTGGTGTGGATGTTGACGTGGGGGGTTGGAGCGGCCCCGCCCCCGCCAATGGCTTCCCCGCCTCCGACGTCCCTGCCCCTGTCGCCTCAGCACCGCCCCGTCTCGGCCGCCCATGCCTGCTCCGTCCCTGCATGCGGCGTCTCCTGTCCCTTTGGATGTTCGCGGCGAGGAGTCACCTGCTGTGTGTGGTCCGGTGCCCCCGGCCGAGGAGGCTGCGGTTCTCAGGGGCCGGGCCTTGAAGGCGCGTCCGTCGGAGTGTTCTGCTGCGTTACGGGATGATGGGGGTGATAGCTCGGATGACCGGCAGCCCGTCTCCAAGCGCTCGAGGCGGGTCCCGAGTGTCTCCCCTTTGTGGGGTGCCTTGGGTGGAGGTGGAAGAGTACGTTGATCCGGCATCTCCTGCCGAGGTTGGCGGTGCTGTGAGGGGGCTCTGTGCTGCCTCCGGAGTCGCCCCCAATGCCTACTGCTGATGACTCCCCACAATGGGAGGTTACTCCTGCCGAACGGGACCTCGTCGTGATCTTACGGAAGGATTTGCGCCAAGGTGCCTCTGCTCCTATGCTCGGTGGCGGGGGCCCCGACTTGTCTGTGTCCTCTGCGGGTTCCCCTAGTGTGCAGCCCCGTGTGAAGCCTCGTGAGAAGCCTCGTGCGCCGGCCGGTACAAAACCCTGTGCGGCGCCCGGAGCACCTCCCAGTGCCGATTCCAGTGCGGACCCATCGAGTGTGAACCCCTTCCCTGTGCTCGCGGCCGACAGGGGCGTGGTTATACAGTCACGGGTTTTGGACCTCGTTTGGGACGATAGGGTGCGTGAGAGCCCGTGGTGCTCGTCGACTATTTGGGTACCGAGGTTAAAGGGGTTTATTTTTGGGGTGCCTGATTGGATGCCTCGGCCTTGTGCGTCTCCTGGTAGACCAGTGTCCGAAGACGTCCAGCTGGTCTGGGAGGCGTACTGCTTGCGCTTCCCAGCACAGGAGTTTCCGGACAAGTATCGATAGTGCCTGTGTTTGCTTGTATACTCCATGTCTGTGATTTTGTTACCGTGTCTGCGGTTCTATGTCTGTTTTGTCTCCGTGTTCGGTTTCGCCCTGTTGGGCGGTGTGTTTATGTGTGTGTGTTCCGGGTGCATTTTTTTTTTGGGGGGGGGGGGTTTGGGCTGTGCTGTGTGTGTTTTGTGTTCTATTGCTTGTGTTGTTTCTAGGGGTGTGTGTGTGTGTGTGTGTGCGTGTGTGTGCGTGTGTGTGTGTGTGTGTGTGTGTGTGTGTGTGTGCGTGCGTGTGTGTGTGTGTGTGTGTGTTTGCCGGTTCCTGCGTGTTCCGGTTATGACTTCCTGTCTGTCTTGGCTTTTAGTACTGATTGTGTAGCCCTTCAGGCTGGCTTGTGTTACTAGATTTGTATTTATTTTGTACCATATCGTTCTGTGTCTTTTTCATGTTTCCTGTTGTATGCTTATTTGTTTTTCTGTTATATGATGCCTTTCTCTGTTGTTCTCATGTTTGTTTGTGCTTTATGGATCACTGCTTGAACTGTTTAGCCTAACTGTTTTTATGTGTATTTAATGTACTTTATCAATAGAAAGACAAAAAAATTGTGGTTGTTTGAATTACTGGCCAAGATTAACTCATCCAAACATAACAAGGGGCAAAAAGCATACCTATCTAATACAACATGTGAGGGATTCATCACTGATGAATCCCTCGTTATCAGTCACGTGACGAAATACAAGTATTTCAAGGAGTGCCGGACCAACCGGGCTGTGGTGGGTATGTGGGCTTACGGGCTGCTTCAAGCAACAGCCTGGTGGACCAAACTCTCACAAGTCAAGCCTGGCCCCGGGCCGGGCTTGGGAAGTAGAAGAACTCCCAGAACCCCATCAACCAGGTATCAACCACAGGTATCAACCAACCAGGTAAGTATTATTCTGCTTCACTGGTTTCTCCTCCAGATGGATGTAATGTGAACCAGCTGGCTTTGACTGTGTGCCATATGTTGTGCCGTCTGAACCAGCTGAAAGATTTATGATGTTTTTTTTCGATATAGAAGGTCAAAGAGGAGAACAACTCACTCAAAGTTGAATTGAATGTTTCCATGAAAATGACATTGATATAAAAAACCAGCCAATTCTCAGAGTAAATCCACTAGAACGAGAAATCCCATCTTTTAATTCACGGAATGCCTGTACACACATTTTTTTTCTGCCTCCTAGTTATCAGCGAGATCTCGGCCATTCTGCTGCATTATCTAATAGTCGTGGTGCTCATTTGACCAGTGTGAAACTATTGTCCCGATTCCAGGTGTCCTATCAGCTGGTACAGACGCAACAACAAGCATTTATACACAACTTTTCTGCAATAAAACAACTCTTGAATGACGTTTAAAATAACAATGACCAGAAGGCCGAGAAGTCAACAACAGGGCTCGTCCACTACGTACTTTCATCCATGACGAAGCTGGAGGCAGGAATAGTGGTCATACTGTGGGTTCAAGTATTGTCAGCGTGGTCAAATGACCATCAATGAGTTCTTCTCGAGACTGGAAGCCCAACCATTTGGGCTGGACGGTAGAGCGACAGTCTCGCTTCATGCAGGTCGGCGTTCAATCCCAAACCGTCCAAGTGGTTGGACACTATTCCTTCCTCCCGTTCCATCCCAAATCCTTATCCTGGCCCATTCCCAGTGCTATATAGTCGTAATGGCTTGTCGCTGTCTTCTGATAGTCCCTCCCCTTGAAACTGGAACTCATCTTGCGCACTCTCTGAATTCTGGAGTGAATATATTCAAGCTGTGCGGTCCATTTTGTGTTTTTAAAGACATTGAGAAAAATGCCAAGGAGTTCAAGTTCAAGTATGTTTATTGAGATAAGAAAGAAATACATCTCAAAGGGATAGAGTAGCTTAGGCTACTTCTACCCCCCTCAAAAACGCCAAGGATCTGAGTGAGTGTGAAGATTATCAACAACAAACTCATAAAGGACACAAGTGAGATCACATGTGTGATGAGTTCAGTAGTTCCAACACGCTTGAGTCACCAATTGTTGAATCTCAAACACCTTTTCCCCCCACTATTGATAGCTTGTTTTTTACGCTGTCAAAACGCCAGGAAGCTTATTAAAAAGGGAAGAATAGTGTATTTGGGTCCCTTCATGAGTTATAGCCGTTTACACCCGAAGAGACTTTAAAGCAGCCATCAAGTCTTATCAACTCAAGATAAGATAAGATATCAACTCATATCCGGAAGATCTCAAAAAAAGTCTTGGCGAAATAAGAAAGCCTTGGTGAAGGAAGAAAGTCTTGACGAAGGAAGAAAGTCTTGGTGAAGGAAGAAAGTCTTGGCGAAGGAAGAAAATCTTGGTGAAGGAAGAAAGTTCTGGTGAAGGATTTGTACAGTTTAGTGAACTGTTGAAACCTGATCCTGCTTCTCATATTGGCGCCAAAAACATGACCAAATATGCAGACGATGAGTCACAATAACGCTGCTGAAGCTACGATGACTATAAAGAGCCAATATATATATATATATATATATATATATATATATATATATATATATATATATATATATATATATATATATATATATATATATATATATATATATATATACATATATATATATATATATATATATATATATATATATATATATATATATATATATATATATGTATGTGTATATATATATATATATATATATATATATATATATATATATATATATATATATATATATATATCACATTATAATGATGTTTTCCCTTAGTATTTACCTTAATTATGAGTCAGCTCTCCCAACCTCTGGTGGGCTTCGTTCGTAGACGCTTTTACGAAACATTTTTAAACTTCTAACTTCCCTGCTAGCCTAAGAATCCCAGCTCTTATATTTGTCATTAAACATAACCAGTGTCCATTCTCATGCTTTCCTCCGTACTATATCCTTTCCCCCTTTCTTAATTTTCATCTTATTCCTCTTTCTTCACATCATTCTGATCCTCTCGATCTCTTGCTCTAATTTACTTGTCTCTTGCCTCATATGCCTCTTCTATTCTTACTTCTCCTCTTCCTGCTTTTGGATTTTTTTTTAGTTCCTGAGTGTGTGTTTGTGCCCATCTTGAATGAGAATTAGCGTGTACAAATATATATGAGTACAAATGTGTGTCAGAATAACAATGTTATTGAGTATCAGTGTGCAGGAGTGCCTGCAGTGTGCAGGAGTGCTTGCAGTGTGCAGGAGTGCTTGCAGAGTGCAGGAGTCCTTGCAGAGTGCAGGAGTGCTTGCAGTGTGCAGGAGTGCCTGCAGTGTGCAGGAGTGCTTGCAGTGTGCAGGAGTGCCTGCAGAGTGCAGGAGTGCCTGCAGTGTGCAGGAGTGCTTGCAGAGTGCAGGAGTGCTTGCAGAGTGCAGGAGTGGTGGGATGCAACAAGTCCATTAAGGGATTACCGACTGATGGCCAGATATTGTTTTTGACTTCCTGTTTTGAAGAGACGAACACACACTCAAGAATATTTAGTGTTCTTCTTGCCATGTGACCAAAATTATGTATGAAAAAGTCTAAATATGACCGTATGAATATCAAGGTGCGTGAGTACAAGGGATACATGATGACAAACGTCAGTTATACATTCCTGTGTGTTTATTGATGCTATGGTTACAAAAAAGCGAGTTCAACCAGCGCTGTACACAATCCAGTCATTTATACATTTATACATTTGCTAAATTCACCTCTTGCGCTATGCAAGTGATTTCCAATAACCGCGCGTGTATCTGTTTTTATTAAAAAATATGATCTTTTACGCTCTTTATCCCATTTACTTTCATTATTTAAGCTATAGGGTGCATTGCATTTCAAACCCGAGTAAGGCAAAATAATGTAGTGGTATCAAATGTGAGAATTTGGCAATTATCGTACCCATGCAGCAATTACACGAAAAGACATACCAATAGTTTTTTTTTCGCTTGGTTTACACACGGACGAAAAATGTAAACCGGTGCATCGGTCTACAGGCCACAGAATATCTAGATAACAGATGCAACGATGAGCAATTTAAATGGTGTTGTGCAAGTCGCTTCGTTCACCAGCCAAATGTTTCTGTCGTATTGTATCAAAGTGTCGAACCCTGTTTTAGTGCGGTTAGGAAGAGTTAGGCTTCGTTTGTTTTGGTTTGGCGTGACCTGTAGACCGATTCAAGGGTGGTATCCTCATCCCAGTTGCTGTGTCATCAACCTTTTTATGACAGTTTCTGAAAACAATGATAACGAAGTCGCTACTGTTATGATAACACTTGCTGCCGTTATCGTAACGTTTATTAATCGTATACTCAAAGCTACATTCAGGAATTTTTTTTATATAGGTTTGAAATTTAGAATAAAAAAGTAGATAATAATGGTTTTACGATATTTTGTGATACTTGATATACAAATTTTGTAGATAATATTTGTTTATGATTTCATGTGAAGTGAGAATGTCAAGGTAGGTAATCATGGTTCCAATTTTTTTTTATCATGATTCTTACAGCAACTAATATAAATTAGATTTTTCCACTGTTGCCCATAAAAATTTTTTTTTTGCATTTGCATACAAGAGGGGAATTTGCTTTCCAATTGGTTTACAATTATGCAGTTTATGAAATTTCCAGGTATTCTGTAATTGCCCGGTTGACTTAAATGTTTTGAAAGAATAAAGAAATTTATGATTTTTTTTGTTAGAGGAAATCGATTAAAATGTAAATTAATCACTTAAACCTATAAATGAAGTAATTCTATATTATTTCCTATTTAATTAAGCTTCAAGACAGATAAATCAATATTCATGAAATGATCAGGGTTAGACAATGCGAGATTTGACTTGAACGCATCTGTACAAATGTTATTGTAAGTAAATACTTCTTTTTACATCTATGGTACATATCTGTACAGTAATGGGTGGTGGGTAAGCTTGGGTTCAGCTCTTGTTATCAAGCTGTGGGCGACCAGGAGCCAGAGAACTGAAGGGGCGGGGAGAGTGGGGATGCCGACTTGCCACAGTACTTCGCTGTGTCGTCGCCTTCGTCAGCGTCAAACCAAGAGAGGTCAGCTGTGGCGTTCATCATGCTATGTCCTCGGGCTAGGAGTGGGCTGGCTCATTCTTAGCGGTGATATTGAGGTCCTGTGATGTTTTCAGCTCATCGTAAGAGAGGCACGGATGTGGGTGAGGGCTGTGGGAAAACAGGCTGAGAGACAGGGATGGAAAAGTCAACTGGGGTTTTGCGACGGCTGATGGCGGCTGCTGAAGAGAAAACGAAAGCTGTCGAGGTTGGTATGGTTGGGATTGTCTGATGAGTTGGGATGGATGTTGGAGTGGAATGGTTGTTGCTGGGAGTTTAAAATGGTTGTTGTTTGGGACAAAAAGGGTTGCTGTTGAGATTGGATCGCGCATTGGAGTTGAATGGACTGAAGCAGCTATCGAAGTTGAAAGGATTGGATTTGCCTCGCTAGACGAGAGGGAAACAACATGAAGCTGAAGGGGGACAGGGGGACATTGGGGGCGGTGAAGGAAGCAGTGCCTCTGGGGGAGCGCACCTGGTAGGGGCTGTCAACAGGGACGACTCCGATCTCGTTATTGAGTTCATAGAAGGACTGGGCTGTGGAGCAGTCGACCATCTTCCACCAGCTGCAGGTGAAGTACTCCTGGTTGAAGATGGTGCCGTTGGGGCACAGCATCTTGGTGTCCTGGTCGAAGAGACAGATGTGGAACGCCTGGCAGCGGGTCTCAGGGTCAGCGTAGTAGCCTGCCGGGAGATGAGACGCGTCAGGGAGGCAAAACAGGTGCAGCAAAATAAACCGAATTTTCCGTTAGTACATCGTTTTCCATTCAGTTATCATGTTATCCGTCTTAAAAGGCTCGAAATGTTATTTCAAAGCAAAGAGTACTGCAAAGGTTAGTTTTTCAGAGGAATGTGCAGCCATAGCAATATCAAAATCAAGCCAACAAATTCAAGGATGTCTGAGAGACTGTAAGCCATTCACAAATATTGTTAATTAGATTTGATTAAGAAAATGATAATTCACCATAATTTATTTATGAGATGTTGAGTTTAGTGATGGGAAAGACAGTCGCGGGATGGTCACTTCCATACCTAATATTTTACAATGATTAGACTGTCTTAGATTGAGTTATATATAAACGGAATATTTAGTAAAGCGGACATTTAGTGACTGAATATTGTAAATTCTAATCTATTTTGTCATCGTGTTAAGAGTTGAAGATTTTGGATGTTGAAATAGAATAATTAGTTGCAGGCGATGAGTCACAATAACGTGGCTGAAGTATGTTGACCAGACCACACACTAGAAGTTGAAGGGACGACCACGTTTCGGTCCGTCCTGGACCATGGTCAACAGAATAATTAGTTGTTTTACTTTGCCTTTTGGCCTAGAGATTATCCTATTGGAACAATTAGGTGTTGTTACTCGGGGAAGTTAGTTGGTGAGGAAGGCGCACAACTCTGGCAGTATGTGTGGTGCCCAATGGTGCCCCTAGTGTCACCTGATCAGTGCCAGTCTATCCTAAGTGTTCGTCCTGGTGCCGAGGCTCTTGTCTGGTGTACAGTACCACGTGTATTAGTGTCTATGAACTCTTAAGAAGGGCCATAGTCATTGTTAACAAAAATTAACGTTCACTGCTGTTCAGGAAAAGCCGAGTTGAGCATTACGAAGCGTGTTGGTGGCTCTGAACACGACAATTAAGTATTACCAAGAGTGCTGGTGGCTCACAGCACGATATGCGACAGATTACCAGAGGTATGGACCTGTTCACGTGTCTACGTCAACATCTGTTAACGTGAGTATTACTTGTGTTGTGATGAGCTCGTAAGTCAAGGTCGTGGTTTGTTTAATCGTTTCCTTCTGCTGTTGTTAAAAGCTAAAATGACCTCCTTCCGTCTGTAAGAGATCTATACCAGTTCCCATAAACCCTGCAGGTTTATGTGAGACTTGTACCCGCTTTTATTTATTTATTTATATATTTATTTATATATATATACAAGAAGGTACATTGGGATTGTCAGGATACATAGCATAGTAATTACATTCTTGTAAAGCCACTAGTACGCGCAGCGTTTCGGACAGGTCCTTAATCTAAGAAACTTATAAGTAGGTAAATACTTGCAAAATTTATAAAAATGATAACAGTTACAGAGCATGAAAAAAATAAAAGATGAGAGAAAAATTGTAGGTATATTAAAGCACATAGGTAGCTCAGAATGATTGCAATGACAGCTTGAATGGTAGTTTAACAAAACTTAGGCACAATACAGCATATGGCTAGCACATAAAAGAAGACAGCAATGAACACAATGATAAAGTTGTTTGGATTAAGTACATAAAGATTGGGAGATTGGGTAACACTAGATACAGAGCAAATTTAAAGCTCAGTGCCTGAGCACTGCATGATAAAATTGATGAATGCGTCATTGGGGTCGATTGCTGGATGGAATGGACTTGGTCTGAGGACGGGTTGCTGTCCAAAGTCTGGAATGAATCCGGGATGAAATCGGGAATGTGATGTCCGTAGAGTGTATAGTTAGCGTAAAGTTACTCTGTGCCATTTACCCGTAATTTCCTAATAACATATTTACTGAAAGGGAAGGGAGGGGGGGGAGAAACAGGGGTGGAGTGGCGAAGGAGGGGGAAGGCTTGGAGGGGAGCAGGTGAGGACGAAAGAGGTGCAAAAGTAGTGGGAAAGAGGGGATGGAAGTAGGGGAGAGGGGAAGATGAAGGGAGGGGGATATGAGACCCATACAGCTGTTTACCAAGGCAAAGCAGTAAGGAACAAGATCTAGAAGCTCGTAGGGGGGAAGATACCAGAAGATATAAAAAAGATCAGGTATTTCTAATGTAAATGTTGATATAGAATATATATATATAAACTGGAAGGCCTTTTCCAGGTAATTAAGAATAGTAAGACTGGACACAGGATCTTTCTAAGGATGATCGTAATTTAGGGAAATAACAGAGCAACAAACAACGGGTCAATTTAGCAATAGATGAGACTCGGATCAAGAGAGAAGTAGCGTCCGAATCACTTACCGTCAGGTCGGCCGGCACAGGAGAAGTCGGTGTCAACAATGGGCCAGCCGAGGATTGGGTAGTCCACGCCTGGCTCTCCTGGCACCGACTCCCTCAGCCACTCCAAGGGGTCGCTGCTGTGGTGGTGGTGGTGATGGTGGTCGTGGTCGTGGGGTTCGTGGTGATCGTGGGGAGGCATCGTTGTTACCCGGACTGGAGGTCGGGTTACTGACGGGGTGGTGGGTGGAGGAGAAGGCTGCCGTGGGGGTCCAGGTGGAGGTTGAGTTGGGGGACAAATCATAGGAGGGCCACAAACTGGGGTTATGGTGGGGGGCCGCGTTGGAGGTCGAGGAGGGGGCAGGATTGGAGGTCTAGGTGGAGGTTGAGTTGGGGGACAAATCATAGGAGGGCCACAAACTGGGGTTATGGTGGGGCGCCGAGTCGTAGATCGAGGAGGGGGCAGGATTGGGGGTCCAGGGGGAGGTTTAATAGGGGGACAAATCATAGGAGGGCCACAAACTGGTGTTATGGTGGGGGGCCGCGTTGGAGGGCGAGTGGTAGTAGTTCGCTCGGGAGTTACCGGAGGGACTGAAAACGATGGAGGCGGGAGAGGAAACGTCAGTGGAGACTCCTGTAAGGAAACAACAAGCCATGAATCTCACCAACCGCACGCGCCACACAAACAATTGAATAACTCGCTAATACAACACATCAGAGCGCGGTGATGGGGCTGTGTACTCACGTCCGCTGGAGGTCTGGTTGGTGGACGTGTTGTGGGTGCTGGTGGACGTGGTGTGGGGGCTGGTGGACGTGGTGTGGGTGCTGGTGGACGTGGTGTGGGGGCTGGTCGACGAGTGGTCGGCAGGTGGGCCAAGTCGCTACCAGGCTGGGAAGCACTGTGGTCGAACTCAGTGTCCGGAGGCAGGTAGCTGTAAATCCCGCTCTGAGCCCAGCTAACCCCGACGCATCCTGTACAACGGCAGCCAATGAGTGACGGCATATTAGGGTGAGATCAGGTCCAGTTAGGTTAAACTAGGTTAAGTTAAGTCAGGTTAGGTTAGGAACCAATAGTCAAAGGTAGGTCAGGTTTTGTTAGCCAAGGTCAGGTTAATTTGGGCCAGATTAGATCATATTAAGTCAGATTAAGGTAGATCATATTAAGTCAGATGTTAGGTTTATTTAGGTCAGATCTAGTCAGGTTAAATTAGTTGTGCAAGGTAAGGTAATTACGAGAGAATGTTCAATCATTATGATAACATAACACCAGGTAAGGTTCAAGTAAGTTCACTGAGACTGGAAAATGCATGAAAATAAAAATGCAATGAAAATTACAATTAATCCATTTAAGGATTGCTCAAATTTCCTATATGAATAACGAAATGTATTCAAATCGTGATCTCTCCTTATGTTTTGTATAAGTTATTCTATTCTTTGGTCAAGGTATTTACTAGTTGAAATACATTGAATGCATTGCAAGCTATAAAGGGATTTTGTACACGTTTCAATCATAATGAGAATGCGTAATAAATTTTGCATATACAGATTCGTAAACGGCGTATTAAACAAAAGCACAGACGAGACAACAGATGACCTTCTGACCAATGCGAGGCAGCTCCAGTATACGCCAATCCAAACCCATTGACACCAGGACAATGTGAATAGTTCCTCGTAACAGTACCTGTGTTGACCAGGATGATCCTCATTCTGGAGAAGTCAACATTTCTTATGCTTTTGCTTGGAAGGCCTCAAATGGTATGCTTACAACGCGAGCCTTCAAACACCACCCGTTCAATGCCAGGATGTCTTGCTGGCCCTCCCCCCGGCCCACCGCCCGAGTGCAGGGAGTAATTCTTCATTTGTTGATCCTTATCTTCATATCTTGATCCTTATCTTCATATCTTAGAGTCCTCTTCCAACACGAGCCTCGCTTGTCACCACCACCTGGAGGGCACGGTGGAGGAAGGTGGAGGCGAGTGATGGAGGATGGAGTTGGAGGTGAAGATCCAGGGGACGAGGCTAGCGACGCTCGCCACATATGATAATGCTGCGGAGATGACGACAGTGTGTGTGGGGGGCGGCCGAAGATAATGTTCCTTTGCCTCTTGATGTCTTTATCAACCTCGTCACGAGTGTCGGGTCACCAACGGGAAGAACCTGATTAGTCATTCCCTCTAGAGTCTCTCTCTTTCTCTCTTTCTCTTGAATCTTTTACTTTCCACCAAGATATTTTGGAAACATAATTATTTTGGGAAGACGTTTTATCCAGCGGGTTGTCCGGGTGCTTGCGTTGATCTGAGCACCTAAATCTGCGTTCAATCCCCGACCGTCCCAGTGATTGGGCACCATTCCTTCCCACCCTCCCCTCCCGTCCCATCCCAAATCCTTATCCCGACTCCTTCCCAGTGCTACAATAATCGAAATGGCTTGGCACTTTATCCTGATAATTACCTTACTTTGCGTCATGGGAGAAGACACCGACCCATCTAAGACCGCCCTTTCCTCTGCAACATACATTCTTACTTTCAAGATAGCATAAATTCAAGGAAGTACTAGTGTCACTCTAAGAGCTGACTGCAATTTAATGGGGAAAAATGGGGCCGACCCCCAACCCGCCCATGTTGGTCATCTACCCTTCATTAATCACTTCACAAAGTTGGGTGAGGCTAGCCCCAAGTGCCTGGCCTCCCGCCTTGAGCAGACAAACTGGCATTCTGTCATATATATACACTGGATAGGGTACCCAGCAGTGCCGGGGTCTCTCTCTCTCTCTCTCCCTCTCTCTCTCTCTCTCTCTCTCTCTCTCTCTCTCTCTCTCTCTCTCTCTCTCTCTCTCTCTCTCTCTCTCTCTCTCTCTCTCTCTCTCTCTCTCTCTCTCTCTCTCTCTGTCTCTCTCTCTCTCTCTCTCTCTCTCTCTCTCTCTCTCTCTCTCTCTCTCTCTCTCTCTCTCTCTCTCTCTCTCTCTCTCTCTCTCTCTCTCTCTCTCTCTCTCTCACTTCCCCTACTCCTTCTCTCTCTTTCTATCTTTCTCTTTCTCTCTCTCTGTCTCTGGCTCCTCTCTCTCTCTCTCAGAGCATGGAATATTATTATCCCAGCAAACACTCGTTATGTTTACAATTGTTACTTTGGTGTAACGTTTGAACAACGTAATATCATTAATATGTAAAAAAAAAAATTGTGGTCAATATTGTAGGTTTGATATTTTATGAACAGCTGAAAAAGTCTCTGGAAAATCAAACCACCATTTCAGACTTCATATTAATCACCGTGAGTCACAACAGAAGGTCATCCTTCTTAAAGGGGGGGCAAATGGGGGGCGACCCTGACTTGTCAAGTTACAGTTACCTGCCATCCACTTGTCATCCTGAAAGGTTGAGTGAGGCTAGCCCCAAATATCTGGCCTCTAGCCTTAGACAAACCGACAGAGAGACATTCTCATAATATATATTAAACACTTGCACCATGTTGTGTAAATCACTGTATGTTTCTATACCAAAGCTCTTATCTTCATCCTGAAAAAAAAACATGACTGAGAGGATATAATTAACGTTATTAATTTTCTCGAACAGTAACTTCATTCATTTTCTATGATTCGAGTAAACTTACCTGAATAATTCGCCATATACTGTATATACAAATAATAATAATAATAAAATCCTAAACACGTAATCAAACATATCTTAGGTCTAGCCCTACACAATAATAAAATATATAATAGCATTGGTTTATGTTTGAATACTATTTTTGACTTAAGATTAAGTACCAAGTTAAGAAAGCGTCGTTGAGAATAGCCTCAGATTGGACGAGCATTACCTGAGGGAGGATTGCTCTATCTATAGCAATCTACTGCTCTAAGCTCTATCTATAAATCCATCAATGTTTTGTATCTCACCTTGTATGTATGTATTTTACCTGAATAAATATTTGATTTGATTTAATTTGATTTTGATTCTCTTGATCACCGAATACTTAAATTCAGTGAGGTTTAGTCACAAGATTTGAGTGTGGTCATTGCATTAACCTCACTCCAGTATCACACATAAACCAGATAACATCAGTAGCATATGGAAAAAAAACAGCTGCTATAAGAATAACTTTCTGAAACCTTAAGAAAAATCTTCTCTATTGCTATACACTTTAATTCAAAGTATACCCGTAAGCTATGTAAATAAGAGACCTCGTTCACCTTCACTCACACTAAGACAACAGAACGAAATAAAACACAGTGAACGAATTCTTTCTCAGGTCATTTTAAGATTTGTAGTCAAAAGTTTCTCTAAGACGAGAGTGTATTCTTCAACAATTTCTTCGTAAAACTTAAATATATGTTCCATATTTTGTTATTATTATTATTATTATTTCTAAATTATATACACAAAAGTTCTTACATTCTTGTACAGCCACCAGCACGTATAGCGTATTCGGGCAGGTCCTTAATCCTAATTTTTCCCTGGAATACGACGCGCAAAATCGTTTAACAATCAGATACCCATTCACTGCTGGGTGAACAGGGGCTACACTTAAGGCCAGTCAATCCTCCCCGGCCAGGATACGAACCTAGGCCAAAGCGCTCGCGAAGCGCCTGGCGAGTGTTTACCACTGCGCCACCAAGGTCTGCCGTGGACTGGAGAAAGCGAGCAGCAGAAAGTTGCGTGAAGAAAATAGAATCGTAGTGAAGATGAAAAACAAATGTATATTTTTTTTACGCCAGTACAGTTGTTCAGAATTACAACTTTTGTATACATTTGGTTCGAATAAAGCTTCAGAATCAGATTATATAGTCTACCGAATCTACAGAACCGAAATATTTTAATCACTCAGCAGAATTAAGGCTGAGCGGTTCACTCAGCCTCAGATGTATAGGGAAATGCGTTTTCATTATGCGAATAATGAGATGTGGAATAAACAAGACGAAAATGTAGTTGAGTAAAATATGGTCGAGGGCTTACAAAGCAATGCCCAGAAGTTATAACAACCTTTTGAGTAAAATTGCACCAGATACTCAGTTCATGACGACGCGGGCCAAGAAATCTTCCTTCCTGTCCATAAGTACTGTTAACTAAGCTGTTATACAAGTCCTGTTATTGAGATGTAAGGGGAATACGATCTGTGTTGATCTCGATATTCACGTAATGTATTGAGAATGCTAAATTGTAATCAGTGAGAGGAACACAGCGAGTGAGATAAGGCGAGGGCGTCGTGGACCAGGCGGCCGGTCAGGGGTGTTGTCCCACTGACTACGATTCACTCTCGCTTTCCTCGGTATTTAATTCTCTCGTAACTGTTCCGTGACGGATCTGCGCGCGAACAACTTTCCGGGTTCCTCCAACTTTCGTCTCGGGGAGAGTCCAAGCTCCTGGACCCCGGCACCACCGACGACACACACACACAGTTCAAGTTTCCACAGCTGCTCTCAACTTACCCAACACCAACACCAGCTTCGCTAACGGCAGCAGCATCGCCCCTGCTCCCTACAAAGGCTCACACTCGACAACTTCACTCGGAGATGACACAGTAATTCGCAAGCTTATATAGTCACCTTGGCGGAAGCCTTCGGCCACTGTTGCGCAGGTGGACGTCCCCAGACACGGAGCGACGTCGCTGATTGGTCATCTTCTTACGCTAAATCAAGTTCCTTTTCACTGGCCAGCGCGCCATTCCACACGAACCTGTAGCAAACTCCGATCACATATTAGTATATTAGAAAATCATTACGCTTTAGCAATAATATGTTCACAAAACGTCAGCCAACTTTTCATAACTCAAAATTTGTTGAAACTTAAATGGAGAACAACAAGAGGTGAAATAAGAAGCATTGTACATCGGTGTTGCAGAGTACAGCGTTTGGTAAACAACTATTTTCGTGTAGAGAGTGAAGATGCTCCCTGCTCGGCCTTGGGCCCGGTTGGGGGTCCACAGCTTCCCACACCCTCCTGCTGGTCACGCAAAGCTTTGAAACACCTCTGAAGCTTTTCGGGAAACTGTCCGTCGCTTTAAGCAACCAATGGGCGACCAGCTTGAAAAAAATTGATATTTAATATATTTTTTCATTTCTCGGGAAGAAGATGATGATGTAAGAGTCTGTGAGAGGCGTGACTCCAAGACACTCACAGGTGGTAGACAAGTTACTGCATGAGACTCTGTGGCTGTGTTACACATTGTTGGGCGCCCACACCTGCCCCACCCCCACACCTGCGCCACCACCCTCACCAGCTCGGCCACCCACACCAGCCCCACCACTCACACCAGCCCGGCCACCCACACCAGCTCGGCCACCCACACCAGCCCCACCACCCACACCAGCCCGGCCACCCACACCAGCCCCTCCACCCACACCAGCCCCTCCACCCACACCAGCCCCACCACCCACACCAGCCCCACCACCCACACCAGCCCCACCACCCACACTAGCCCCACCACCCACATCAGCCCCACCACCCACACCAGCACCACCACCCACACCAGCCCTACCACCCACACCAGCCCAGCCACCCACACCAGCCCCACCACCCACACCAGCCCCACCACCCACACCAGCTCGGCCACCTACACCAGCACCACCACCCACACCAGCCCCACCACCCACACCAACCCCACCACCCACACCAGCATCACCACCCACACCAGCACCACCACCCACACCAGCTCGGCCACCCACATCAGCCCCACCACCCACACCACCCACACCAGCCCAGCCACCCACACCAGCCCCACCACCCACACCAGCTCGGCCACCCACACCAGCACCACCACCCACACGTGCCCCACCACCCCCACAACAGCCCCACCACCCACACCAGCCCCACCACCCACACCTGCCCCACCACCCACACCAGCACCACCACCCACACCAGCCCCACTACCCACACCAGCCCCACCACCCACACCAGCCCCACCACCCACACCACCCACACCACCCACACCAGCCCCACCACCCACAACAGCCCCACCACCCACACCAGCCCCACCACCCACACCAGCCCCACCACCCACACCAGCCCCACCACCCACACCAGCCCCACCACCCACACCAGCCCCACCACCCACACCAGCCACACCAGCCCCACCACCCACACCAGCCCCACCACCCACACCAGCCCAGCCACCCACACCAGCCCCACCAGCCCCACCACCCACACCAGCCTACCACCCACACCAGCCTACCACCCACACCAGCCCCACCCCCACAACAGCCCCACCACCCACACCAGCACCACCACCCACACCAGCCCCACCACCCACACCATCCCCCCACCCCCCCTCCCCCACACCAGCCCGAGGTCGTATTCAGAAGCCACCAGTATATTGCCACCTGATGGCACGATTAAATAATTATTATCAAAATGTAAAAAATGTGATGACTATGCATTCATGATTACGTTGAAGTCTTCGTGCAACATAACCACACCTGAAGATATCAACACATAAACAATACGGCTAACAATATAAACAATTATCAAAGTGTTTTGTAAATACTGCAGTTTTATTGCCAGTGTATGAGTTCGTGTGCATTAAATTAGTGTGTGTGTGTGTGTGTGTGTGTGTGTGTGTGTGTGTGTGTGTGTGTGTGTGTGTGTGTGTGTGTGTGTGTGTGTGTGTGTGTGTGTGTGTGTGTGTGTGTGTGTGTGTGTGTGTGTGTGTGTGTGTGTGTGTGTGTGTGTGTGTGTGTGTGTGTGTGTGTGTGTGTGTGTGTGTGTGTGTGTGTGTGTGTGTGTGTGTGTGTGTGTGTGTGTGTGTGTGTGTGTGTGTGTATGTGTGTGTGTGTACCCTACCAGCGGGTTGTTTACGTTAAGGGCCGCGACAGCACAACAGGTACTGGTTAGGGACAAGTTCTTGTGTTGGGTAAAATACAAAAGCCATGAGGCTATGTGCAACGTCGCGTTATGTCGGAAAACTGGCGTTCCTTGAGGGAGGTAAACACACTGTTGGGTACATGATTGGCGAGTCCCTAAAGTCCTCTTTCCTCCCTTCATTCCTGGGAGTCGATCATGGGAGTGTGTGTGTGGGGGGATATGGACCCCCCCCCCCACACACACACATAACCTGTAGGAAGACTCTTCCGCCACCCAGCGACCCCCAGATGACAAGGCGCGTCTTTTGAACTCTTTATAGTCGAACTAAGACACGGCATAATGCCACAATCGCGATGAGGTCCTTTTTAAATTCGAGCCGAATTGGGAGACAACAGAAACACACAAAAAATGGTTTTCCAGTGACCTTCGGCAGATCAGGAGCCGGCCACTCACCATGTTTCATGGCTCAAAGGTGATGGGGAACGCGGCCAACCATTTCTGTCCTGCGCGGGATTCCCGACTGAGAGTCGAGAACGAACCCAACTGTACTACCGCGAGACTGTACGCGGCCCCCCAGGCGATCACGGTACCAGGCCTGGTACACCACTCCGGGCCCTTGAACTAGCATGCTTGTCGGCGTTATGGAGACCCAACGGTGAGACTCGGGTGTGGCACCGGCCCGCAAGTAGATCAGGTGTATGCCCCCCGTCCTCTGGTCGTCCAGCCTGCACCAGGTCGTCCAGCCTGCACCAGGTCGTCCAGCCTGCACCAGGTCGTCCAGCCTGCACCAGGTCGTGCAGCCTCTCAGTGTGGATAATATCAATTGAGTGTAAGGTTAACTTTATAAAAAATACCATTTAATGCTGGTATCTTTATTTATTCTATGATTAGAGAAAGCAAGTACAGCAGTACATATTCATACAGTGACAACCGCCGATGTTCAGGACACAGTCAAAGCCATACACTTAATACACCTAACTATACACTCGTGAAATATATACATGAGACGTCTTGTGCAATATATAAAACAGTTTCTTTCAATTTTTTCTGTTTAATTTTAACTTAACATATACTAGTAACTAGGCCGTACAGCATTTGAATAGGAAGATATACTGCAAATTATATACAGAAAAAAACGTGATCACTATTAATTTGGAACTACGTTACATGAAAGATGATGGTTTCATATTTTTTGACTGACTAAATATTTTACTTTTGAAGGCAATATAATTAGTTTACAATTAAATTTTAACCTGCAAATATATTGCTGGTTAAAATTAGCCAATAACTCCAAGTCAGTCAGACGTTACCTGCGCAAAATATTTAATTTTTTTATACACATCAAAGTTTAATGCCAAATAAGCTCTTAAAAACACATATATGTTCGTGAGAATATACATTTTTGTACATATTTATAGTACATATCTGTACAGCAATGAGCGGTGAGTAGCCTCATTCAGAGCTCCTGTTACATGCTGGGGGTCTCCAGCAGCCGGGCCACAAGACCTCCATCGCCGCCTTCGTCAGTGTCATACCAGAGGGAAGCAGCCAGCGTCGTCCATCCAAAACTGGCCTCAGGCTAGGAGCATGCAGGCGCGTAGGAAGTGAAAACCCGATGGTGTTTACACTACCTGTGGGGGCCTAGGGATGCGGGGATGGCTTCCAGTGGTCTGGAAAGACTGAAAGGCAGGAATGGATAGGTTGGCTAGAGATTAAGAAGGGTAGTCCTGAAACAGCGGCTGCTGGAGAAGATATGAAAGCCGTGTTGAAGTTGACACGTCTTTTGAGGATAGAAAATTTGTAGGACTTGAAATGACTCTTGTTTGGGAGCCGGAATAGTTAAGAGTTTGGGTTAGCATTCAAGTTGTTGAGCTAAGAATGATTGTTGTTAAGGTAATAGTGGTCGTTATAGGGGTTGGAATGTGTATTGGGGTTGGAATGTGTATTGGGGTTGAATAGACTGAAGCAGCTATCGAGGTCGAAGGGATTGGATTGACTTCGCTTGACGAGAAGGAAACAGCATGAAGCTGAAGGGTGACAGGGGGACACTGGGGGCGGTGAAGGAATCGATGCCTCTGAGGGACCGCCCCTGGTAGGGGCTGTCAACTGGGACGACTCCGATCTCGTTGTTCAGTTCGTAGAAGGACTGGGCTGTGGAGCAGTCGACCATCTTCCACCAGCTGCAGGTGAAGTGCTCCTGGTTGAAGATGGTGCCGTTGGGGCACAGCATCTTGGTGTCTTTGTCGAATAGACAGATGTGGAACACCTGGCAGCGGGCCTCAGGGTCAGCGTAGTAGCCTGCCGGGAGAACAAGTGCATATAAATTAAAATTGGATAGTAATATTATGGAGGAGAGTGACGGAGGAGACGAAGAGTTGGAGACGGCAGTCATGGCGAAGTTTGTAGTGGTGGTGAAGGTTGTGGTTTGGGGGGGGGGGGGGTAGTTGTTCATGACCGTGGAATTACCTTCCTCGTAGACTGGAATTAATCTTGCATTACATCATAGAAGCTTTCATATGAGTAAGTTTCGTTGAAGAGTAAGGAAATGGCTGATTGGAACACATAAACAACTTCGCTGTGTACAGGAACATTAGTTCGGGCTCTCTGTGCCCCTTCCTTTCTATTAAGTTTTCCGATATTTGAAGCGATGGAATTTTTATATTACAATTAGCTCAAATATGTAATATAGTTGAATACTCTCTACGGGTATGACTCTCACACTGGAGGTCGCAATGTTTGCGTCACTCACCGTCAGGTCGGCCGGCGCAGGAGAATTTGGTGTTAACAATGGGCCAGCCGTGGATTGGGTAGTCCACGCCTGGCTCTCCTGGCACTGCCTCCCTCAGCCAATCGAGGGGGTCGGTGCTGTGGTGGTGGTGGCCGGGTGGTGGAGGTGGTGGGGGAGGGGGTGGGGGAGGGGGTGGTGGAGGTGGTGGAGGAGGTGGTGGAGGGGGTGGTGGAGGTGGTGGAGGAGGTGGTGGAGGTGGTGGAGGAGGTGGGGGTGGAGGGGGTGGTGGAGGAGGTGGTGGGGGTGGTGGAGGAGGTGGAGGTGGAGGAGGTGGTGGGGGTGGTGGAGGGGGAGGTGGTGGTGGTGGTGGGGGTGGAGGAGGGGGTGGAGGAGGTGGTGGGGGTGGTGGAGGAGGAGGAGGAGGTGGTGGAGGTGGTGGAGGGGGTGGAGGAGGTGGTGGGGGAGGTGGTGGAGGGGGTGGAGGTGGTGGTGGTGGGGGTGGTGGTGGTGGGGGTGGTGGAGGTGGTGGGGGAGGTGGTGGAGGGGGTGGAGGTGGTGGGGGTGGTGGAGGTGGTGGGGGAGGTGGTGGAGGAGGAGGTGGTGGGGGTGGTGGAGGTGGTGGTGGTGGAGGGGGTGGTGGTGGTGGAGGTGGTGGAGGGGGTGGTGGAGGTGGTGGTGGGGGTGGAGGAGGTGGTGGGGGAGGTGGTGGAGGGGGTGGAGGAGGTGGTGGTGGGGGTGGAGGAGGAGGTGGTGGAGGAGGTGGTGGAGGTGGTGGTGGAGGTGGTGGAGGTGGTGGAGGTGGTGGTGGGGGTGGAGGAGGTGGTGGTGGGGGTGGAGGAGGTGGTGGAGGTGGTGGTGGTGGCGGGCAATACTGTATGGGCAGAAAAGAGCATCAATTACTGAAGCAGTGCAGCAATACAAGGGGCTTCATCTGACACAACAATATAAGACACATGAGAACGAGTTTGGTGACATACTCACCAGAACACAACAAGGTATACAGTTATTGGTGTTGTTGTCGTCCGGCTGTGGGGGGCGAAAGGGAAAACATCAATTACTCAAAACAGTTGATGAACACAAATGCCCTCTAAATTGCACATCATTATATGACATAAGTGAGCAAATTTGTGATGTACTCACGGGTAAGTAGCCTGAAGGAGTAATAACTTGTCGACAAGGTCTTGGAGTAGTACTCGAAGACCACTGTAGCGGCAAGAAAAGAGACCGAAGAACACCATCAGTAACACGAGCAGTTGAAGAACACAAGAGCTTGATCATTTACATTATTATAACACATAATAAGAGGACATACTCGGTAGTATACTCACGTCTACAGGACAAGGAGGGACAGTATAGCTGTAGGGTTGGCTCCGGGCCCAGGTGACCCCGGCGACCCCTACACCAGAGAAACACCAAGTGATTCACGTTATCTTAAGTTATCTTGAGTCAAGCTAAGTGATATCATTTGTAGATTTGTGAATTAGATACAAACGATAGTTCTATTAGTAAAAAAATATATATATATTCTGTACTCAGGAAAGTCTGTACGGGTAATTTACGCTGAATTTATATATTAGTAATGTTTTTTTAAAGCTAGTAAAAAATTATCTAGAATTCGATTGTTTAATTTGGTTCAGGATGTAATCTGTTTTGAGAATATATGTGATTTATTTTGTGTATTAAAAATCTTTATTTTTAAGGTAATAAAAGGGTGTTCGATGTTACATTTGGGATAACTGTGAATGGTTAATTTTTCACTTGAAACCAATCAGAGAAGAGCTGGGTGAAGCTCTGAAGGACTCCTTGCAGCCTAGTGTCACTTGTAAGGCCATGTTGCGTCCAAGCTTGGTAAGGGGCCACCAGGCAACCGTTGCTGGAGGGAAGCAACGTCAACACCGTTGCTGGTGTGGGAAGTGGCGATTTCAGAGCCATCTATGGACCAGCACTCCAACTCGAAGGTATTAAGTGAGACGCAGACAACGCCATCTGTTGGCGGTGGTGTGGCGTCGGTGAAAGGCTCCTGTTTTATATCTCAGTTAGGAGGTGAGGTCAATGATGATTACCTCTGGCAGGTGGCGTAATGATATCAACGTCATCTAGGTTGTGCAAGCAATTATAATTTCAGTTCCCGGTGGAAGGGTGTTATCCTAAGGCCACCCAGTATACTGTTGGCCTAGCTAATGACGTTTATAAGTTCACAGAAGTGACGTGAGGAGGCGATTGCGCTGAGGAGGGCAGTTCACCTTGGGCAGTCCAGAATTTCTGACTTGGTCCTGTGAGAGGACAAAGTGGCCGCCGTCGGTAGAAGCAGTGTGTTAGCTGCTGGATTTATGTAGTGTTGTATTGACCGACGTACCCGGGAATTGGCCAAGCGGAGTTACGAGACGACAAGTGTGTTCATCTGGTGAGAGGTGCTGCTAGATACTGTATAATCGTGAATATTTGAGACCCCTGTCAGCGTGTGGCTGAAACCCTCTGCCAGTGTGTTTTTGGAGAGCAGACGTGGGGTATTGGGACATCGTGGTGATACGATGTGTGGACTGGCCCATCTTGAATGTGAACTCGCCGGTGATTACCATTAAGCGTGGACGGCTGTATATGTGAAGATAGTGGACTCACCGCGACTTGATGAGTATTGCAGATCAATTGAGTGTCCTGGGTGAAAGCGACACTGTGTAAATATATGTAGTAATACTCAGATATATATTGGTGAAGGTGTAAATGAATGTGATAATATATTGGTGATGGTGTTATTGTGTCTTGTTTAACCCTCTTTATTCCTCGCACTGTTACTTGCTACCGCCAGTTCTTGACAACTTACCACTTGACTTGGGGAAGGATCATAAAAGAAGACGTTATAAGACACGACTGGCTCAAGCTGGCCGTAACACCGTCCCTATACCGAGAAACCTTAAGGTTGCTACTGTGATAAAAGACGAAACAACAGACACTACTTGAGACATGGCGTTTCCGAAGTACTGATATAAGAGGCTAATTAGCATAAGAAGCTAAGCACAATTCGGCCGAAGTGTTCCTGAACAATTCCACAAGATGAAGTTGTGGGTGGAGGTACAAATACAACAATCGTCTCCAGAATGGTTCCGCAGACCCTAAACCAGACTCCAGGAACCTTTGGACAAATGGCTTCTGGATTTCAGTACAAGAAGTGTAATGTTGTGAGAACGAATACCAGGGAAAGTAGGCAGAAAGCCGCTATGATACGAAGAAGAACGGGAAAAATATTTGGACAAAAATCCAGATCACATTGAAGTACACTTAACCAAGATAACAATAGAAGCCCATGAACAATTTACCATAGGAACTTGATCAATAAACTTTCAGAATGCCATAATACACAGCCTTTATAATGCCTTCGGAATTATATGCAGTCTTCAAAATGCTATCCTTTCTAATTATAGAAAGACCCTGTCAACGTATGCTCACACTAAGACAACAGGATTTAATAAGACGTTCGTGATTGGATTCTTTCTCAGCGCATGTAAGATTTCCAGCAGTTTCTTCATGAGACTTAAGAATCACATATATTCCATTAGCAACCACCGAAAGTGAGCCACAAAGATAATCGATAATAGCATGTAAGGGAACATGAGCAAAACAATGGCTTGTTCTCCCAATAGGCTAGACAACCGAACGCCATCACCAATAGGTTAGACAACCGAACGCCATCACCAATAGGCTAGACAACCGAACACCATCACCAATAGGCTAGACAACCGAACACCATCACCAATAGGCTAGACAACCGAACGCCATCACCAATAGGCTAGACAACTGAACGCCATCACCAATAGGCTAGACAACCGAACGCCATCACCAATAGGCTAGACAACCGAACGCCATCACCAATAGGCTAGACAACTGAACGCCATCACCAATAGGCTAGACAACTGAACACCATCACCAATACATGAGTGTCTAGATTGTACACAAGACAATCACTGTATTTGACCCTTAGAACCTCTATTAACAACAACAGAAACATAGATGCGAGGACTTGTGATCATAAGTAACACCGTCCTTGAAAAATCGCCATACAAAACCTCGAGGTAAAGTTATTCACCCCCTTTCTCATAATCATTAAATATACGCTGATCCTCGAGCTCTTGGGCCCCGGCACTACCGACGACACTCACATACACGCATACACACTCTTCAAGTTTCCACAGCTGCTCTCAACTTACCCAACACCAACACCAGCTTCACTATCGGCAGCCGCATCTCCCGCGCTTTTTACTAAAGCTCACAATCGACTACTCCTGGTGACATCACATGGCTCGACCAGGCAGTCAGTTAACACCTCCCACAGGGAGTCGCAGTGTTGATGACGGATGCCGGCTGCTTCACTCGAAACTGAGACATCACGGCTGTTCTGAAGTTTATATAGTCACCTTGGCGGTGTGTGCTGGGAGCGACGTCGCTGATTGGTCATCTTTTTTCCGCGTATGCTACCTTCAAAGCCCATTGCTACATTGCACAATAATATATGCAAATAGTTTGTAATATATTGAAATAAACAGCTAGATTTTTAAAGATATTGTTATACTTTGCCAATAATTTATTCATGATTAAACTAGCTAATAATCTTCTTTTTGTTTTTGTTTTTTTAACTCAAAACGATGAGAGCAGAAATCTGAAGCCTCGTATGGAGGCGTTCCCAGGCAAGGTGGAATACATCATATTTTTATGATAATGAAGACGTCGCAAGGTCAACCTTGGTCGAGCTGGGGATGTTCAGGCCCCCCTCCCCCTCCCCAACCCACCCTTACCATCCTCCTCATTATAAGTCAACAACAACACAACATTTACCTCCAGAAAGCCTATTGGGTGACACCAGACAACAACTATTTACAACAACCAAAGCTCTTTTTCAGTCAGCCCGTCCTCCTAAGGTTTCTCAACGTTAAGAAAACGGGTAATTTAAAGTGTCCTCTCCTAACCTACCACAGGACCCGAAACAGAAAAGGGGAACAAACAGTACGGCACTTTCGCGAGCCGATTCTATTTTCCAGTACGACCACTTTTGGCCGCATGTAACGCATACGAACGGAAAGCGACGTTCTTTGTAGGAGGACAGGTTGTTTTAGTCTTATATGGCTATCCAAGCTTGGAACAAACCATGTTATGCTACGTCTATTGGGTTACCCGGAGATTTGTTCCATATATCCACATCCTTCTTTCCAAACCAGGATTTACCCGGGTATTTCCTAGACCGAAACTAATCCCTTTTATATCCATTATTGTTTCCTGTTCTCTCTTGTGTTGTTGTGTGTAGAACATTATTTATTTTCCGTTTATCCTACCCTTTAATGCTCGTATGTATTTCAGTCATGTCACCCTTTACTCTTCTTCATTCTAGGGAATGTATAATTAAACTTTCTTTTTCATCTTTCTCCATAAGGAAGGTTTCAGGATTTGTGGGATTAACTTTAGTCATCCTTCCCTAAAAGCGTTGAAGTGAATTAAAGAACATTCTGCATAACGGAGGTAAAGGCTTAACTGAATAATCTAGATTTACATTCTTCCAGTGTGGGCTTACGTGGTTAAATTTGTTAATATATTATACTGTTGTAAGTGGATTGTATGTTATAATTATTTTTTAGCGGACTGTATAACCAAACCTAACCACTTGGGCTGGACGGCAGAGCGACGGGTTCGCTTCCTGCAGGTTAGGGGTTCAATCCCCCGACCGTCCAAATGGTTGGGGCACCCATCCCATCCCAAATTCTTATTCTGACCCCTTCCAAGAGCAGTATATAGTAGTAATATCTTGGCGCTTTCCCCTGATAGTTCCCTTCCCTTTCACACAATTCCCATAGTGTTTTTTTTTATATAGCGTTAGTGTTGGTTCAGGTAGAACAAGAATTGTCCTCGTTTATTATTAAATTATTATTGTTGTTAGGTAATCATTATTATCTAAGTTATTGAAGTTTAATGTAAACTAAATTAATTTTGGTAGAATTTAATCCCTGTGGTATCTGAATAGGGTTAGTTAACACAACTAGTCTCAGCTGGTCAGATGAATCATAATGTTAGTTGTAATTAAGATCATCTAAACCCCAGCAACGCTATACACGCCGGCCTGTGGCTAGCCTCCACTCGTGGTTAGTGGCGACCTTTGTTGTTTTATATTCAGCTACTGGGAACAAAAGCTCCAAGTAGCACGGGCTATGGTGAGCCCCTAGTGGACTTGTGGCGACGCTCCAAGCCTGTGTGTGGACTATATCTCCACCTGTCGACAATGCAGAATTCAAGAGCTAAATGCACCGTTTATTGTTAACATTCTCACCATTAACATTAGATTAAAGTTCTGTTAATATACATTCACAGGTATACTTTAGTTGTCATTCCCGTCACCGGCCCATTCACCTCATTGAGTTCCCGGTCATATTACACCATCTAGATACTATACACACGTTAAGACCCCGAGGTTACTTAAGAGTGAGTTATGGGACGGAAAGTGGCTCGTCCAACATGGACTTCTGAACGGCCTGCGACCACTAGGCGAGGCGTAATCGCCCAATAGTTGCTGTTTAACGCGTGTTCTAGCAAGCTAGCAAACGTGGTGCGATATGGCCTCCTCCTCCTCCTACCAGCGTTTGTGGGAGCAGTTAGTGACTGATTCTCAAATCAGGAATGGCTATTAAGTTATGTCTGGTCTTAAGATTAGCATTGTAATAATCTAGTCGACCTTTAAAATGTTAACTCTGATTTCCTCCATTTTGATTAATGTGAGACTCAACCGTCATTCATCGGCTCATAACAAAGTGGAAACGTTTTGGGAGATTTATGGAGCCAGACGAAGGAGGAATCTGGCTATTGCGCCTTTTAGTTAATGTTTCAATAATCGTGTTTAACATAGCACGATTCCCCATAGCATATTATTCGATATATTTATTAAGTAGTTAATTATGTTATAAGTGGGAAATATTTCCCATATCTAGACATATATTCTAGAATCCTTTTTTGAGTGTGTGTGTGAATGTCACTTACGTTTTAATTTACAAGAAAATCGAAACCGCACAGAACTGTAGTTTAACAGTACAAATACTATCCAACAAGCGATAGAATGCACTTGAAGATATTACCTGTCAAACGTTGCAAAAGTAAAGAAAGAAAAAGTCTGTTAGCATTCTGACGAAATATTCAACCAAAAGCAAAATGGAAACTAATCATCAAACAACAGAACGGAGGCTAGATTCCACCAGATTAAATTAGTCTTAAGGAGTATCCAGTCTACTTCCTCCCACAAAGTTGTTTAATTTTGACCAACAACTCCCCTGTTTCAAAGCTCTACGTAATACGCTGAAACATGTAAAAGTATTCTATGTTCTTGCAGAACCCTTTTGTGCAGTGGTTAACGTTCTCACTCGTTTGCCTCGCTAACCACAAAGACCCAGGTTCGAATCCTGGCCAGGGTGTGGCGACTGGCCACCGTCCCTTCACTCTTGTACACCCAGCAGTAACTGGGATCTGGTTGTAAGCGAGCGGCGGATCGTGTTCGGGGAAATTGATGAGCAGGAATAACCTAACCGGTTTCAGTACCTGAAGCCTAAATTCCAACAATTTGACAAATTTGTTTTTAATCAAAATAGTTCTCAAACAGAACTAAGTAAAATTTAGTTATTAAACATTAACGGAACGAAAATATAATTACAAAATACGCAAGAAACTACAAATTATGACTGAATGTCATGACGAAATGTTAACAAATTACAAATATAATTACGTTGAGATTAAGACAGGATATTTGGAGGAAATGTGTGAATTATAATATATATTTTCCCCAAAATATTTACGTTTAGCCAAGTTTATTATTAAGATACTCAGATTATACCAAAATAATCTTTTAGAATTAAGTCAGATTAGTTTTGTGCCGCAGGTTATAGAAACATTCACTAGAAATGTCTAAAGTAATCTAATCTAACTCAACATCTATTACCTTATGCCTAACTTCTAACACCAAGTTGAGCCCCCCATGGTTGTGATAAAATATGTAAGAATTTTTATTTAGAAAATGCATTCTGTAGTTGAAACAAAATGAATCTTATGTTCTAAGTTGGTTCACGTTCACCTACTTTACTTAAGCAATCTTTTAACTTGCCTCAAGCTCACCTAATTAACCTAGTTTGTCAAACTTTGATTACTCTTGATAAGGGTGTAGAGGAAATCTTAAGTTCATAGTAGACTATGGAAGACAACGCGTCTTCTGGTGTGGCTCGACGGACTCTTAACAGAGAGACAGAGAGCTTCAGTTTACAAAGATAAAGATGAGCTGAAGAAAAGGTGAAGGTTCAGGAAGGAGGGGCGGGGGGTAACAGCAAGAAAGGTGAAGGATTAAGGTGAACGACTACGACTTTGTGGTCATAAGCATGAAGATACAGCGTGCGTGATTATCACATGGAAATCCGTCAACCGATTTGCATGCGCAAGAGGCATCTCTCTTGTGAGTCTGCACAGTTAAACACAGGAGAAAAATGCCTGATTCATCAATGTTATTTTAGGAAGTAATAACACAGGAAGCAAAATAATATGTATGTAAGCAACATGTGGGTGAAGACCCCTAGGAAAGACTACAAGTAAAGTAAACGTTTGAAAGCTGTTCTGATCGTCGGCAGACGAGCCCAAGGGAAGAAAAATAAAACAGATAAAAAACAATGACACCTACTCAGCCATCATCACCACACACAACCAACACCACAACACACAGCCATCACCACCACACACAGCCATCACCACCACACACAGCCATCACCACCACACACAGCCAACACCACCACACACAGCCAACACCACCACACACAGCCATCACCACAACACACAGCCATCACCACCACCACACACAGCCATCACCACCACACACAGCCATCACCACCACACACAGCCATCACCAGCACACACAGCCAACACCACCACACACAGCCATCACCACCACACACAGCCATCACCACAACACACAGCCATCACCACCACCACACACAGCCATCACCACCACACACAGCCATCACCACCACACACAGCCATCACCACCACACACAGCCAACACCACAACACACAGCCATCATCACCACCACACACAGCCATCACCACCACACACAGCCATCACCACCACACACAGCCATCACCAGCACACACAGCCAACACCACCACACACAGCCAACACCACCACACACAGCCGACACCACAACACACAGCCATCACCACCACACACAGCCATCATCACCACACACAGCCAACACCACACACACAGCCATCACCACCACACACAGCCATCATCACCACACACAGCCATCACCACCACACACAGCCATCACCACCACACACAGCCATCACCACCACACACAGCCAACACCACCACACACAACCATCACCACCACACACAGCCATCACCACACACACAGCCCTCACCACCACACACAGCCATCACCACCACACACAGCCCTCACCACCACACACAGCCATCACCACCACACACAGCCATCACCACCACACACAGCCATCACCACCACACACAGCCATCACCACCACACACAGCCATCACCACCACACACAGCCATCACCACCACACACAGCCATCACCAGCACACACAGCCATCACCACCACACACAGCCATCACCACACACACAGCCATCACCACCACACACAGCCATCATCACCACACACAGCCATCACCATCACACACAGCCATCATCACCACACACAGCCATCACCACCACACACAGCCATCACCACCACACACAGCCATCACCACCACACATAGCCATCACCACCACACACAGCCATCACCACCATACACAGCCATCACCACCACACACAGCCATCACCACCACACACAGCCATCACCGCCACACACAGCCATCACCACCACACACAGCCATCACCACCACACACAGCCATCATCACCACACACAGCCATCACCATCACACACAGCCATCATCACCACACACAGCCATCACCACCACACACAGCCATCACCACCACACACAGCCATCACCACACACACAGCCATCACCACCACACACAGCCATCATCACCACACACAGCCATCACCATCACACACAGCCATCATCACCACACATAGCCATCACCACCACACACAGCCATCATCACCACACACAGCCATCACCACCACACACAGCCATCATCACCACACACAGCCATCACCACCACACACAGCCATCATCACCACACACAGCCATCACCACCACACACAGCCATCACCACCACACACAGCCATCATCACCACACACAGCCATCACCATCACACACAGCCATCATCACCACACACAGCCATCACCACCACACACAGCCATCACCACCACACACAGCCATCATCACCACACACAGCCATCACCACCATACACAGCCATCACCAGCACACACAGCCATCACCACCACACACAGCCATCACCAGCACACACAGCCATCACCACCACACACAGCCATCACCACCACACACAGCCATCACCACCACACACAGCCATCACCACTACACACACAGTGTTGTTTTTGTGGGGCTTTGACTCAAATATAGAATTATTTAATTATGAGAATTAATATAAATCGAAGGACCACCCACTTTTGAGAAAAGAGGGAAAACAAATAAAAGTGATTATAAGATTGACACTACAGAATCAGTGCCTATGTATGTTAAATTATTTAACAATCACTTAAAAAGAAGGAATGGACTGTATTATTAATTGATTAAAGTTAAAAGCCTCAAATATCAACATTGGGAGGGGGGGGCGGGAGGTATTTCTAGAAGTTCATATATATCTAGGAACCAGTGTGGTTCCAGTTAATTAATGGGGTTAGTAGAATAGTAGAATCTGAACTAGAATATAGATTCTAAAAAATCATGAAATATTAACTAATTAATATATTGAAAGATTATTAAATCCTAAGAAATAATAAATGCAAACTTATTGAGTACTGAACAGTAAATTATTGCGTTATATTATTCTCCTTGATCATCCTATAGAAATATATATAGAAATTAATAAAGGCCTCATTCAAATTCTCTACTAAACAAGATTTAGTCTTATCTGTAAGACGACTTCACTAAGTCCGTTTCGCTACTCGTCTTCGTGATCACAAGGTCCTAATAAGGAAGAAACACCAGCGGTGAACATCGTAGGTGAAGGAAGAAAAAACTTGATTCATCCTCGTCTTCACGCTGTAATCAGAGAAATTTGAGTAGCATTTGATTAGGCTATAATTTATTCCAATATTCACTGAAATTGGAATTAAAAATGTAAGCTACTAACCTGGTATTGTTGGTCTTCTCACAACTTAACGACAGGTTACCCACGAATACACAATCTTGAATGATGCATCAAACTAGAAAAGTATACTTAACGTGAGCGTGTTGGAACACTAAGTGCTACCGATATCGCGTCTGCCAGTCCCTGACGTTCACTGCTGTGGACGTGTGATTACCGGCCGTGACTATATTTGTTGACGCGTAATTAAACAGTTGAACGAGAAGGGTTGCCGTGTTTTTATTTTACGCCACAGTAACTATTTTACTGGAATAATTAATTTGGTTAAATACTCGAGCTCAGTACGCATAATGGTTATTTCCTTCATAAAGAACTATAATTTTAGAAGGAAATAATAATTTACTGAACTATATTTCTCCAACATGTGAGTGGGAGATTTCATTGTTTAAGCTTGCAATCGGCGCTTGGCGTCATGATGGCTGGGAATTGTGTGGACTAAATTATGCCTTACTATGGAAACACTAACGTTGTTAATTCTACGTGTTAGTGTTATTAGTAAATATTAATATTAGGAGTTAGGGGAGAATAATGTGTAAGTTATTTCCAACACAGCCATCATCACCACACGTAATAGTGGCTTTAGGCATTGTATGTACTAGCTCTATCTATAAAGCCAACAAACATTGTAAAATCTCTTTATGTATGTACCTTTACCTAAATAAAAATTATTATTATTATTATTATACACTGTTACGAACCCGATTCCATCGTCGGAGGTCGGAGCAACGACGTCAGCGCCATCTGTGAGTCCGCTCCCGAAACACCCCCACAAAATGGAGACGCCATCTAGCGGCGGCAGGATGATACCAGCAAGAGGCGCTAGATTCCTGTCCTTGTCAGATCGAGAGGTAGCTGGTGCTGACCTCTGGTGAGGTGGCGCCTAGAAAATCAGCGCCATCTATTGTAGGAGGAGTTGTATGTTTATGTCAGAGTCCGTAAGTGATATTTCCTAGTGTCCCATATACTGACCGGTGTACTGATGACGTGTCTGTATCCACAGAGTCGACGAAGGGCTGCTGTGGTACGAGGACAGTCAGTCTACCCAGGGCAGCCATTATCTCTCTACTCCATTCTGCTTTACGGAAGCAGTGAGCCGCCGCCGAAGAGGAACTTGTATAGTGTTCTACTGTCTACCTGTGAAGTGGCAGGGACAGAATTTGGTGTATCCCGGGACTGGCTAGAGGAAGAGACGACTGACAGTAAGGTGCTACGGAGGAGTGTAACTCGCTAGTTGCAAGAAGCTCCTGCCAGGGGTTCACTACCCTTGTATTTGCTCGTGTAGAGGCCCAGCAGCGCGAGGCTGATGTTCTCTGCCAGCACCAGGCTGGAGAGTGATTGTGGGCGTTCACAAGGAGCACCTAGTGAGACTGTGTATAGGCTGGCCCGTGGCTAGGGTAGACTCGTTGGTATTTCCCAGTACTGGTTGAGGACGGTACTGTGTTGAGGAAACACGGAAGCTGACAAGACTGCCTCGTTTGAGCATCGAGGAGCGCTTAGTGTCCTATGAGAGCGACATTTGTGTATATATCAGTGTATCAGTGTAGTAATACTTCCTTTATGATATTATGAGGTGATGGGAAAGTGATTATATGTGCATATATTGATAATTGATGAAGTGACATATTCACTGCAACTTCCCTATTGTGTTTTACTAGCATTACCAAGCTCACTCCTTGAAAGCCACTACTAACTTTGGGTTGGATATCAGAACTTTAGTTCCTCTAGCAAAGAACCCGGGTGCGACCCATTGTGGCCGAAACACACACACAGCCATCACCACCACACACGGCCATCACCACCACACACACACAGCCACCACCACACACACACACACAGCCACCACCACACACACACACAGCCACCACCACCACACACACAGCCACCACCACCACACACACACATAGCCACCACCACCACACACACACACAGCCACCACCACCACACACACACACAGCCACCACCGCCACACACACAGCCACCACCACCACACACACACATAGCCACCACCACCACACACACACATAGCCACCACCACCACACACACACATAGCCACCACCACCACACACACACATAGCCACCACCACCACACACACACACAGCCACCACCACCACACACACACACAGCCACCACCACACACACACACAGCCACCACCGCCACACACACGGCCACCACCACCACACACAGCCATCATGGGGAAGGTGATGGGGAACGCGGCCAACCATTTCTGTCCTGCGCGGGATTCCCGACTGAGAGTCGAGAACGAACCCAACTGTACTACCGCGAGACTGTACGCGGCCCCCCAGGCGATCACGGTACCAGGCCTGGTACACCACTCTGGGCCCTTGAACTAGTATGCTTGTCGGCGTTATGGAGACCCAGTGGTCAGACTCGGGTGTGGCACCGGCCCGCAAGTAGAGCAGGTGTGTGCCCCCCGTCCTCTGGTCGTGCAGCCTGCACCAGGTCGTCCAGTCTGCACCAGGTCGTCCAGCCTGCACCAGGTCGTGCAGTCTCTCAGTGTGGATAATAATCAGTTGAGTGTAAGGTTAACTTTATAAAAAATATCATTTAATGCTGGTATCTTTATTCTATGATTAGAGAAAGCAAGTACAGCAGTACATATTCATACAGTGACAACCGCCGATGTTCACGACACAGTCAAAGCCATACACTTAATACACCTAACTATACACTCGTGAAATATATACATGAGACGTCTTGTGCAACAAAAAAAGTTTCACTCAATTTTTGTTGTATATTTTAAACTTAATATATACTAGTAACTAGGCCGTACAGCATTTGAATAGGAAGATATACTCCAAATTATAAACAGAAAAAAGAAACATGAACAGTATTAGTTTGGAACTACGCTACATAAAAGATGATGGTTTTATAATTTTTTGATTGGTTTCATAATTGATTGATTTTTTATTTTTTGATTTTTTTGATTGTTTTATTTTTGAAGGAAATTATAATTAACTTATAATTAAATTTTATCAAGTTAAAATTAGCCATTGACTCCTAATCAGTTAGTCAGACGTCATCTACGAAAAACTCCTTTTTAATTTTTTATACACATCAAAGTTTTAATGCCAAATAAGCTCTTAAACATATATATGCTTGTGAAAATGTGCACTTTTGTACATATTTATAGTACATATCTGTACAGCAATGAGAGGTGAGTAGCCTCCTTCAGAGGTCCTGTTATATGCTGGGAGTCTCCAGCAGCCAGGCCACAAGACCTCCGTCGCCGCCTTCGTCAGTGTCATACCAGAGGGAAGCAGCCAGCGTCGTCCATCCAACACTGGCCTCAGGCTAGGAGCGTGCAGGCGCGCACGAAGTGAAAACCCGATGGTGTTTTCACTACCTGTGGGGATGCGGGGATGGCTTCCAGTGGTCTGGAAAGACTGAGAGGCAGGAATGGATAGGTTGGCTAGAGATTAAGAAGGGTAGTCCTGACAGCGGCTGCTGGAGAGGATATGAAAGTCGTTTTGAAGTTGACACGTCTGTTGAGGTTAGAAAATCAGTAGGAATTGAAATGACTCTTGTTTGGGAGCGGGAATAGTTAAGAGTTTGGGTTAGCATTCATGTTGTTAAGCTAAGAATGATTATTGTTAACGTAATAGTGGTCGTTATAGGGATTAGAATGTGTAGTGGGGTTGAATAGACTGAAGCAGCTATCGAGGTCGAAGGGATTGGATTGACTTCGCTACACGAGAAGGAAACATCATGAAGCTGAAGGGGGACAGGGGGACCCTGGGAGCGGTGAAGGAAGCGGTGCCTCTGGGGGACCGCACCTGGTAGGGGCTGTCAACTGGGACGACTCCGATCTCGTTGTTGAGTTCGTAGAAGGACCGGGCTGTGGAGCAGTCGACCAGGTTCCACCAGCGGCAGGTGAAGTGCTCCTGGCTGAAGATGGTGCCGTTGGGGCACAGCATCTTGGTGTCTTTGTCGAATAGACAGATGTGGAACACCTGGCAGCGGGCCTGAGGGTCAGCGTAGTAGCCTGCCGGGAGAACAAGTGCATATAAATTAAAATTAGATAGTAATATTTTGGAGGAAAGTGATGGAGGTTGAAGAGTTGGAGACGGCAGTCATGGCGAAGTCTGTTGTGGTGGTGAAGGTTGTGGTTTGTGAGGGGGGAGGTAGTTGTTCATGATCGTGGAATTGCCTTCCTCGTAGACTGGAATTAATCTTGTATTACATCATAGAAGATTTCATATTAGTAAGTTTCGTTGAAGAGTAAGGAAATGGCTGATTGGAGCACATAAACAACTTCGTTGTATACAGAAACATTAGTTCGGGCTCTCTGTGCCCCTTCCTTTCTCTTATATAAACCGATATATGAAGCGATGTAATTATTATATTACAATTAGTTCAAATAAGTAATATAGTTAAATACTCTCTACGGGTATGACTCTCACTCTGGAGGACACAATGCTTGCGTCACTTACCGTCAGGTCGGCCGGCGCAGGAGAAGCCGGTGTCAACAATGGGCCAACCGAGGATTGGGTAGTCCACGTCTGGCTTTCCTGGCACCGACTCCCTCAGCCACTGCAGGGGGTCGCTGCTGTTATGGTGGTGGTGGTCGACTTTACCTGGTGTAAGTGTTGTTGTAGTTGTTGTTGTAGGTGTTGTTGTAGATATTGTTGTAGATATTGTTGTAGATGTTGTTGAAGGTGTTGTTGTTGAAGGTGTTGTTGTTGGCGGGCAATACTGTATGGGCAGAAAAAAAACACCATCAATTACTGAAGCAGTGCAGCAATACAAGGGGCTTCATCTGACACATCGTTATAAGACACAAGAGGACGAGGTTGGTGATATACTCACCAGAGTACAACTGCAATTTGTAGTTTTGTTCTTGGCCGGCTGTGGGGGGTGAAAGTGAAAAACATCAATTACTCAAAACATTCGATGAACACAAATGCACCCTAACATGTACATCATTATATAACATAAGAGGACTAACTTGGTGATGTACTCACGACTAAGTAGCCTGAAGGAATAGTAACTTGTCGAGAAGGTCTTTCAGTAGTACTCGAAGACCACTGTAGCGGCAAGAAAAAGAGACCGAAGAACACCATCAGTAACACGAGCAGTTGAAGGACACAAGAGCATAATCTTCGCACATTATTATAACACATAATAAGGGGACATACTCGGTAGTATACTCACGTCTACAGGACAACGAGGGACAGTATAGTTGTAGGGTTTGCTCCCGGCCCAGGTGACCCCGGCGACCCCTGGACCAGAGAAAAACTGAGTTATTCGCATTATCTTAAGTTATCTTCAGTCAAGTTAAATGATGCCATTTGTAAATTTATGAATAAGATACAAAAGATAGTTCTATTAGTAAAAAAAATATATTCTGTACAATTTTTGTTGAACTTTATATATATATATATATATATATATATATATATATATATATAACTGAAAACTCACACCCCAGAAGTGACTGGAACCCATACTCCCACAACTGGTATGTACAGGGACGCCTTAATCCGCTTGACCATCACGACCGGACAATAAGGAAGTGATAGCCGAGGCTATTTGAACCACTTCCCCGCCGGCACTCGGATGGTAATCTTGGGCATAGCATTTTATCAAATCACCTCATTCTTTGGGATGAATGAGGTGATTTGATAAAATGCTATGCCCAAGATTACCATCCGAGTGCCGGCGGGGAAGTGGTTCAAATAGCCTCGGCTATCACTTCCTTATTGTCCGGTCGTGATGGTCAAGCGGATTAAGGCGTCCCTGTACATACCAGTTGTGGGAGTATGGGTTCGATTCACTTCTGGGGTGTGAGTTTTCAGTTGTATATAGTCCTGGGGACCATTCAGGCTTGTTTGCATATATATATATATATATATATATATATATATATATATATATATATATATATATATATATATATATATATATATAATATTGTGGGTCTCCAATGGTTTCGTTGAAGACATCATAAAAAGGAAGGTGAAACGTCATGCAACCTCTGAAGAGTCAACTAACACAACACCTATACCCCCTATTAGACTATTTTACAGGAACTTCTTTTCCACAGCTCATAAAACGGAGGAAAGGGTCCTGAAAGATATTGTTAATAGAAACGTTATCCCTACAGACAAAAATCAGAAGATACAACTGACCGATTTACTATAAAACAAAAACAAAAAACGGCCAACCTTCTCATGAAAACTCTCCAGACATAAAGCAGAAGCGCTTTAAAAGAAACCAACGTCGTCTATGCCTTCAAATGCCCATTTGGGGCCTGTAAGCCTCAAAGAATCTCAGTATATTGGCAAGACAACAACATCTCTTTCTAGGCGATTAACAATGCATAAACAACAGGGCTTCATTAAGGAACATATAATCTCTTCCCACAACCAGACCATCACCAGAGAAGTAAGTCTTAACAACCAACACAGAAATCATCGATAGATACAGCGATAGCAGGCGGCTTGACATCTGGGAGGCACTACACATCAAAAAGTCAACACAAGCAATCAACAGCCAATTAATGCACTTAAGTTGTGCATTAAAGAATGTAAATTCTTTAATGAATTAAACTTTAATTAAATTCTTTAATGAAAGTTAATGCACAACTTAAGTTGTGCATTAAAGAATGTAAATTTACCTTTAATAATGAGTATTATTTACAGACTTTTGGAATGGCAATGGGGAATCCTTTATCGCCATTGCTTTCAAACTTGTACATGGAATTCTTCGAAAAGAAATTTGTTTCAAAAAATAACTCCTGGAATCATTCCATGGTTTAGATATGTTGATGATATTTTGTGTATATGGACCTTCAGATGTAAACACAGACGAATTTGTAGCCAAACTTAATGACCTAAGTCACCTCTATAAAATTTACTATGGAGACTGAAATTGATAAATGTTTGCCATTCCTAGATGTTCTTATTCATAGGAAAGATTTTTCACTAAAGTTTAGTGTCTACAGAAAACCTACGAATAATTTATCTTATGTTCATTATTTTTCAGGGCATAGATACAATGTGAAAAAATAAATTTTTTCTTCAATGTATGTAAGAGCTCTTCGAGTCCAGAATTCTTAGACGAAGAGTTTAAGAATATTGATTCGATTGGTCTCAAGCTTTGTTATCCACTGAGTTTTTTGGAAGTTTGCCATAGCAAAGCACGTCGTACATATTATAATAATATATGCAGTGAAAGAATTCGCCCAAAGAATGTATTATGTTTACCATATTTCTCTGGGTTTGAGAATATTGTCAAGGCCTTGAAACTTTTTAATATAGATGTATTGTTTAGCTACGAAAATACTGTTGGTAAACTATTAGTTAGGAATAGCCCTCGTAGTGATAATTGTGTCATTTATAAAATACCTTGTAAAGACTGTAATAAGTTCTATGTTGGGCAAACATCTAAAGATTTGAAATGTAGAATTTCGCAACATAAATACTCTGTAAGACATGACCAATTGTCTAATGCTTTGTTTGTTCTTCTGTCAGAAGATGCTCACCAAATTGATTGGGAGATGGCTTCTTCAATAACGAATTGTAAAAGCACCTATAACAGAAACATAATTTAATCTGCTTTGATACAGATCACAAAAGAAAGTAATTTGAACATTAGCAGTGGTCTTATATAACTTAGATCCATTTTTAATAGATCAATTAAAAGGCGATTTAAGTAGGATCATTGGAACACATTTGTCTCACTAATTCATTGTAAATATTTACTATTTTATGTTATAATTATCCATGTGTGGGCCTGTGTGTGGTTGCTGCATCGAATGGGCCAATAGGTCCTCTGCAGTGTCCACGTATTGTACCTCACCTCACTCCACCATTCTCTCCTGCCTATTTATGTCAAGTACTCGACCTGTAAAACCACTCCTTCTGAAGATGTATTAATATACGAAAGTACTTAAGGAAATTCCTGTTTCAATTTTCCTCCGTTATATATATATATATATATATATATATATATATATATATATATACATATATATATATATATATATATATATATATATATATATATATATATATATATATATATATATATATATATTGCATTATTATTTTTGTATCAACCCATGTATATCTTGTAACCATCAAATGCATAATAAAGCACAAAAAATAAAAAAGGAAGGGGGTGGTAGGAGAAAAGCACACAGAAACTGTATTGGAGGGGATCTAAACATTCCCTCTAATGCGTTATGCGTGGTTTCCTCCGAGGCTATGGGTCCCCCTTCTTCCAGCTAGAGGTGGTACTCTATTTATCATTTTATATATATATATATATATATATATATATATATATATATATATATATATATATATATATATATATATATATATATATATAGGGGTACCACCTCTCGTGCAATTGGAGGGACCCATATCCTCGAAGAAGAAAATAAAGAGTATTTACAGAAGACCTTGTGGATTCTCACTACACACTTTAATCTTTCCTTCGTCTCCTACCACTCCTATTATTTTTTTGTATATTTTTTTATTTCATTTTATTTTATTGCAATTCTACAGTCTACAGAGAACACACACTTATATATATATAATAATGTAACAGTGTTCGAAGACCTCGTCCAGCTCATCGGAGGTTGGGTGCATACTAGGACACAGCACGCATTTCCTCTCTGAACTGCGACACTGAGGCGCTGGAATAGGAAACTAGCCGCTCGTGAGTCTTTAGTTTTCCTAATGAGTTCCTCGTTCGTCGCCCACCTCATTTAAGAACTAAAGTGCACATTTACCCCAGGCGCCCAGAGTCTCAGAGCCTATTGGCACGAACCTGTAACAACGTTCTAGGTCTCTGTACTTGTTGGTTTTCTGGGTCTCCCTGAAGGTGGCCGCCCCGCCTCCCTCAGCTGTGCTGTAAGGTAGATAGGTATCAGCCAATGTGGATGCACACGTGTAGTCCCACACGACCTGTTTACCTTCCCTCCACGGCTGCAGGGTAACTCCATCTGGGCGTTTTTGACTGTTGTCAGGTCTGCACAACTGAGGTTCCCTTTGTGCTGGGCATCCAGCTGAAGCCAAACTTCTCTTGATGATGTCATTGACTGCTTCATGTCTGGCAATCTTTCCCTGTGTCTTACGACAGATGAGACCATGGCTGCCGTATTGGTCTGCCCGTGCATGGCCGCAAATACACCGGTGCTCGGTGGAGATAGGGGCGGCAAGGCGCAGGGCAACACCAATACTTAGGGTCCGATGGTCCAGGCGGGTGCCCAAGGCGGAATTAGGGACTGCCAACAGGAAGTCCCCAGCATGGGGGGCTTGCACAGCTAGGAGACGCGCTCTGTCCTTCTCCGAAGCTGCCTCCAGCAATGCTGTGGCGATGTTCTCCACTATGGGACTATCCCATTTGGCCTGTTTGCCGTCGTTTGGAAAAGTTGGTCGAGGGTGTGAATTGGCAGAGTGTCTTACTGACCAGCTCCTTCCTCAAATTTGGGATCATGAATTCCAGTGGAGTTCCTAAGGTATTCTGGTAGTATTTCATTCACTAATTCACTTGTAGCACTGGTCGAGGATAAGAATGCCGGCAATGCTAACTGTGTCGCCTTGCGAATATCTATACCCCCGAGTCTAACTGGGAGCGTTGCTTGGTCCCACTGCTCATCTTACAGGGAGAGGTTTAACACTTTCATAGTTATTGACTTTAGGAGTGAGTCGTATTCTGGGTCATATTCCGTTAATTTTGGGCTGTCGAAGGAGGAAGCACACCTGAGGAAATAGGTAAGTCTGGGGCAAAGCCAGGCACCTTGTGAGAAGGTTCAAAGCATCTTGAGCATCCAAAACCCCTATTCTTCCCTCCATCCTTCGTTTGGTGATCCTCTTCAGGTCGTTCAGCTTTTCTTCGAGGACTACCTCAATGGCGTTCGAGCCCAGAGGTGTCCCTAGCAGCACACTGTTGGTGGGAGCGATCACTTGGGATCCTGGCAATAAGATTCGTACTGCATCTGTGATTGGTTGGCTGGCTGAGATGATTTCACACTTAGATAGGTTTAGGGTAAGGCCTAATTCCTCTCCCTTAGATTTCACTAGCTGTAGATCTAGCAGAGATTCCTGTGTCCCTGCCAGGGTGCCATCGTCCAGGAACCAGATGTTGAATTCGCTGGACAACCTGCTTGTGACCTCTTTAGCTGCCATGCAGAAAAGGAAAGGGGCAAGTGGGTCTCCCTGCTGGACACCTTCTGCGGAAACAACTTCATGTTCCCCAAACAACAGTGTCGATTCCCTACTGTACTCTGCTGAAACGAAGGCAAGTAGACAAGAAAACCCTGTTCGAACTGCTTCCAATACCACATCCCTTTTTACCTGGTTGAAGGCATTTTTAAAGTCTAATTTAATTAATGCCTTATTTTCTGGGAGGTGCTTGATATAGGCTCGTGCTGCATGAGCTGCTGCTTCACAGCCATGCAGGGTGAGACTTCAGGGTGGGTGGGGGTACAAACAATACGACAGTAGTGTTCGTCTGCTGAGAAATGCTGCTAGTGTGTTGCTACATACTTCTGCCAGGGTGTTAGCTACCCCCTGTATGTGACTATTTGAGACCCCCTGTTAGGTTGTTGCTTAAGCCCTCTGCCAGGTGTGTTTCTAGAGAGCAGGTGTAGGGTATTGGGACATCGTGCAGATACGATGTGTGGGACTGGCCCATGTTGATGGTAAACTCGTCGGTGATTACCATTGAGCGTGGACGATGTATATGTGAAGATAGTGGACTCACCGCGACTTGATGAACATTGCACATCTATTGAGTGTCCTGGGTGAAAGCGACACTGTGTAAATATATGTAGTAATACTCAGATATATATTGGTGAAGGTGTAAATGAATGTGATAATATATTGGTGATGGTGTTATTGAGTCTTGTTTAACCCTCTTTATTCCTCGCACTGTTACTTGCTACCGCCAGTTCTTGACAACTTACCACTGACTTGGGGAAGGATCATAAAAGAAGACGTTATAAGACACGTTAACAGAAAGAACCAGGTTACTGGCTCAAGCTGGCCGTAACACCGTCCCTCTCCCGAGAGACCTTAAGGTTGCTACTGTGATAAAAGACGAAACAACAGACGCTACTTGAGACGTGGCGTTTTCGAAGTACTGATATAAGAGGCTAATTAGCATAAGAAGCTAAGCACAATCGGCCGAAGTGTTCCTGAACAATTCCACAAGATGAAGTTGTGGGTGGAGGTACAAATACAACAATCGTCTCCAGAATGGTTCCGCAGACCCTAAACCAGACTCCAGGAACCTTTGGACAAATGGCTTCTGGATTTCAGTACAAGAAGTGTAATGTTGTGAGAACGAATACCAGGGAAAGTAGGCAGAAAGCCGCTATGATATGAAGAAGAAACGGGAAAAATATTTAGACAAAAATCCAGATCACATTGAAGTACACTTAACCAAGATAACAATAGAAGCCCATGAACAATTTACCATAGGAACTTGATCAATAAACTTTCAGAATGCCATAATACACAGCCTTTATAATGCCTTCGGAATTATATGCAGTCTTCAAAATGCTATCCTTTCTCATTATATAAAGACCCTGTCAACGTATGCTCACACTAAGACAACAGGATTTAATAAGACGTTGTGATTGGATTCTTTCTCAGCGCATGTAAGATTTCCAGCAGTTTTTTCATGAGACTTAAGAGTCACATATATTCCATTAGCAACCACCGAAAGTGAGCCGCAAAGATAATCGACAATAGCATGCAGGGAACATGAGCAAAACAATGACTTTTTCTCCCAATAGGACAGACAACCGAAGTCATCCCCAATCCATGAGTGTCAAGATTGTACACAAGACAATCACTGTATTTGACCCTTAGAACCTCTATTAACAACAACATCAGAAACACAGATGCGAGGATTTGCGATCATAAGTTCACTATTATATATTAGCGTTAAGACCTACCATTAATGTATAGTGACTTACTGTAAATATATAGCTCTTGTAATAGCACTTTCTGTGTAACTAGCTGATATTGTAACTATAAGGTGTGAAGCATAGATGAAATTGTTTATGTAATAATCTAAGATGAGGTCTGATAAAGACCTTTTGTGCCCTCTGTAATGCTTCTTGCGCTACCGCTCACAGGATGAGTATGGGGTGCACAATAAACAATCAAAATCAAAGTTCACCGTCCCTGAAAAATCGCCATACAAAACCTCCAGGTAAAGTTATTCCCTCCTTTATCATGATCAATAAATATACGCTAATCCTCGAGCTCTTGGGCCCCGGCACTACCGACGACACACACACACACACACACTCTCACACACGCACACACACACTTAAAGTTTCCACAGCTGCTCTCAACTTACCCAACACCAACACCAGCTTCACTATCGGCAGCCGCATCTCCCGCGCTTTTTACTAAGGCTCACACTAGGCTACTTCTGGAGATATCACAGCTCGACGAGGCAGTCAGCTAACACCTCCCACGTGGGAATCGCAGTGCTGATGTCAGATGCTGGCTGCTTCACTCGAAACTGAGACAACACGGCAGTTCTTAAGTTTATATAGTCGCCTTGGCGGTGTTTGCTGGGAGCGGCGTCTCTGATTGGTCATCTTTTTTCCGCATATGCTACCTTCAATGCCAATTGCTCTATTGCTCATTATTCTATGCAAATAATTTGTAATATACTGAAATAAACAGCTAGTTTTTCTTAAAGAAACTGTTATACTTTGCCAGTAATTTATTCACGATTAAACCAACCAAAAGTCCTCTTTTCGTTTTTGTTTTTTTAACTCAAAACGAAGAAGAGCAGAAATCTGAAGCCTCGTATGTAGGCGTTCCCAGGCAAGGTGAGATACATCATATTTTTTATGGTAGTGAAGACGTCGCAAGGTCAACCTTGGTCTAGCTGGGGATATACAGGAACACACCATCCTCCTCATTATTAGACAACAACACAACATTTACCTCCAGAAAGCCTATTGGGCAACACCAGACAACAACTATTTATATCAACCAAAGCTCTTTTTCATCAGTCCGTCCTCCTAAGGCTTCCCAACGTTAAGAAAACGGGTAATTTAAAGTGCTCCTATTTTAACCTACCAGAGGACCCGAAACAGAAAACGGGAACAGTACGTCACTTTCGCGAGCCGCTTACTGTAGCGACCATTTTTGGCCTCATGTAACGCATACGAGCGAAAAGCGACGTTCTTTGTAGGAGGACAGGTTGTTTGAGTCTTATATGGCTACCCAAGCTTGGAACAAACCATGTTATGCTACGTCTATTGGGTTACCCGGTAATTAGTTCCATAAATCCACATCCTTCTTTCCAAACCAGGATTTACCCGGGTCTTTCCTAGACCGAAACTAATCCCTTATATATCCATTATTGTTTCCTGTTCTCTTTTGTGTTGTTGTGTGTAGAACATTATTTATTTTACATTATTTTGTTTTATTTATCTTGCCATTTAATGCTCGTATGTATTTCAATCATGTCACCTTTTACTCTTCTTCATTCTAGTGAATGTATAATTGAATTTGTTTTTCATCTTTCTCCATAAGGAAGGTTTCAGGATTTCTGGGATTAACTTAAGTCATCCTTCTCTGAAAACGTTGAAGTGAATTAAAGATCATTCTACAGAACGGAGGTAAAGGCTTAACTGAATAATCTAGATTTACATCTCCCTGTAAATCTAGAAAAACTTAACTGAATAACCTAGAATTTTTTACATTCATTATAAGACCTGGATGAAGCTGAAGAGTGACATTAGAGGTCTAGTTGCTAACGCTTCAAGTGTGGGCTTACGTGGTTAAGTTTGTAAATATATTGTTGTAAGTGGATTGTATATTATAGTCAATTTTAGCGGACTGTATAACCAAACCTAACCACTTGGGCTGGACAGCTGAGCGACGGTCTCGCTTCCTGCAGGTCGGCGTTCAATCCCCGACCGTCCAAGTGGCTATTTGTAAATGCACATTAATAACACTATGTAAAACACACATCGAACACTTTATGTAGGGCAGACGTAACTCTGCGTATCTATGTATTTATGTTTGTAGGTTAGATTAGCATTTTAAAAGCACTATAATCACCATCTGTGGTTGACTGTTCAATAAATCCCTGAACTATATGTTTAACAGGTCTCTGACTCTGTCAATAGAGAACAGAAGAAAATGTATATATGCTGGTTAGCATTGTAAATGTGTGGACACGTCAGTGGTAGAAAAAAAGCGCTTGGTGAGTATAATTCCTTCCCCCCGTTCCATCCCAAATCCTTATCCTGATCCATTCCCAGTGTTATATAGTCGTAATGACTTCACGCTTTCCCCTTTCCCTTTTCCTCTGCTATGGCCTCCTCCTCCTCCTTCTACCCGCGTTTGTGGGAGCAGTTAGCGACTGGTTCTCAAATCAGGAGTGGCTATTGAGTTATGTCTGGTCTTAAGATTAGCTTTTTAATAATCTAGTCGACCTTTAAAATGCTAACTCTGATTTCCTCCATTTTGATTAATGTGAGACTCAACAGTCATTCATCGACTCATAACAAAGTGGAAACGTTTTGGGAGATTTATGGCGCCAGACGAAGGAAGAATCTGGCTATTACGCCTTTTAGTTAATGTTTCAATAATTGTTTCAACATTTTAATTAATGTTTCAATAATTTGTTGTTAGTCGTATAAGCTTAATATAGCACGATTCCTCATAGCTAGATATTATTCGATATGTTTATTAGTAGTTAATTATGTTATAAGTAGACAATATTTCCCACATCTAGACATATATCCCAGAATCCTTTTTTGAGTGTGTGTGTGAATGTCACTTACGTTTTAATTTACAAGAAAATCAAAAGTTCACTAAACTGTAGTTTAACAGCACAGATAGTTATCCAACACAGATAGTTATCCAACACAGATAGTTATCCAACACAGATAGTTATCCAACAAGCGATAGAATGCACTTGAAGATATTACCCGTCTAACATTGCCAAGAATAAAGAAAGAAAATGTATTTTAACATTTTGAAGAAATATTCAATCAAAAGCAAAATGGAAACTAATCATTCAACAAAGGAGCCGAGGTTAGATTTCAACAGATTAAATTAGTCTTAAGGACTACCCAGTCTACTCCAACAAAGTTGTCTTAATTCTGCATGCAGGCGACGAGTCACAATAACGTGGCTGAAGTATGTTGACCAGACCACACACTAGAAGTATGTTGACCAGACCACACACTAGAAGTATGTTGACCAGACCACACACTAGAAGTATGTTGACCAGACCACACACTAGAAGTATGTTGACCAGACCACACACTAGAAGTATGTTGACCACACCACACATTCTCTATCGACTTGAGAATGGTCCAGGACGAACCGAAACGTCGTCGTCCCTTCAACTTCTAGTGTGTGGTCTGGTCAACATTGTCATAATTCTGACCACCAACTCTCCTGTTTCAAAGCTCTACGTAACACGCTGAAACATGTATAAGTATTTTATGCTCTTTCAGAACCCTTTTGAGCAGTGGTTAACGCGCTAATTCGCTGGCCTCGCTAACCACAATGACCCAGGTTCGAGTCCTGGCCAGAGTGTGGCGACTGGCCACCGTCCCCTCGTTGTTCACTCCTGTACACCCAGCAGTAACTGAGAGCTGGTTGTAAAGCGAGGAGCGGATCGTGTTAGGGGGAATATATGACTAGGAATAGCCTAACCGGTTCCAGTACCTGAAGCCTAAATTCCAACAATTTGACAAATTTGCTTTCATTAAAGTTGTTCGGAAATAGATTTAAGATAAATTTAGTTATTAAACATTATTCAAAAAATACGCAAGAAACTACAAATTATGTCTCTGAATGCAATGGTGAAATGTTAAAAAATTACAAATATACTTAACGTTGAGTAACGTTAAGTATACGTAACGTATACTTAAATAAACTTGAGAATGGTCCAGGACGGACCGAAACGTCGTCGTCCCTTCACCTTCTAGTGTGTGGTCTGGTCAACATTAGAGATTAAGACAGGATATTTGGAGGAAATGTGTGAATTATAATATATATTTTCCCTAAAATATTTATGTTTTGCCTAGTTAATAATTAAGTTACTGAGATTATACCCAAGTAATCCTAATGAATTAAGTCAAATTGAAATTGAAATAAGTTTATTGATGTAAAATACACACAAAGGGATGAGGTAGCTCAAGCTATTCTCACCCCGTTCAGTGCATCGTGTTAATACATAAATATACACACATCACAAACAATAAACATATTACCAAACATTCTGAGAGATAAACATATACATTTCCTCCTTCACAAGTCAGATTAGTTTTAAGCAGCAGGTTATAGAAACATTCACTAGTAATGTCTGAAGTAATCTAATCTAACTGAACATCTATTATCTGATGCCTTACTTCTAACACCAAGTTGAACCTCATGGCTGTGAAAAAATACGTAAGAATTTTAATTTAGAAAATGCATTCTGTAGTTAAAACAAAATGAATCCTAAGTTCTAAGTTGATCACTTTCACCTAATTTACTTAAGCAATCTTTTAACTTGCCTCAAGCTCACCTAATTCATCTAATTTGTCTAACTTTGATTACTCTTGATAATGGTGTAGAGGAAACATTAAGTTCATAGTAGACTATGGAAGACAACGCGTCTTCTGGTGCGGCTAGACGGACTCTTAACAGAGAGACAGAGAGCGTCTGTTTACAAAGATAAAGATGAGCTGAAGAAAAGGTGAAGGTTCGGGAAGGGAAGGTGGGGGGTAACAGCCAGAAAGGTGAAGGATTAAGGTGAACGACTACGACTCTGTGGTCATAAGTATGAAGATACAGCGTGTGTGATGATCACAAGGAAATTTGCGAAACGATTTGCATGAGGAAGAGGCATCTCTGCTATGAGTCTGCACAGTTAAACTCAGGAAAAGGGCCAGATTCATTGTTACGAACTCGACTACATCGTCAGTGTGTGGAGTAGCGACGTCAACGCCATCTGTGAGTCTGCTCCCTAAACCCCCACTAAATGGACGACGCCATCTGGTGGTGGCAGTATGATACCTGCAAGAGACTAAAGATTCCTGCCTTGGTCAGCCTGAAGAGTTGCTGTGGCTGACCTCTGGTGAGGTGGTGACTAGAAATCAGTGCCATCTGGTGTGATATGAGCTGTATGTCAATGCCAGAGTCTGGTAATTCCTAGTTTCACAAGTACCGGCCAGTTTACTGATGACATGTCTGTATCCACAGTGGCAATGTAGGGTTGCAGTGGTACGGAAACAAGCAGTCTACCCAGGGCAGCCTATTATCTTCCTACTCAATTCTGCTTGACGTGAGCAGTGACCCGCCGCCGAAGAGGAACTGTGTGGTATCTGCTTTCTGCCTGTGGAGTAGCAGTGAAAGAATTCGGCGTATCCCGGGACTGGCTAGAGGAAAAGACGACCGATAGTGAGGTGCTACGGAGGAGTGTAACTAGCTAGTTGCAAGAAGCTCCTGCCAGGGGTTCGCTACCCTTGTATTTGCTCGTGTAGAGGCCCAGCATCGCGAGGCTGATGTTCTCTGCCACCACCAGGCTGGAGAGTGATTGTGGGCGTTCACAGGAAGCACCTAGTGATACTGTAGATAGGCTGGCCCATGGCTAGGGTAGACTCGATGGTGCTTCCCAGTACTGGTTGAGGACGGTACTGTGTGTTGAGGAAACACGGAAGTTGAGAAAGGCTCCATAGAGGAGCGCTTAGTGTCCTATGAGAGAGCGACACATGCGTATATATCAGTGTAGTAATACTTCGTTTATAATTTTATATTTTATATTTAAGGTGATGGGAGAGTGGTGATAAGTGGAGTGAATATATTGATAAAGGATGTAGTGTTGTATTCATTTAAACTTCCCCCCTTTTTACTTGCATTACCAAGCCTACTCCTTGAAAGCCACTACCGACTTGGGTCGGATACTAGTACTTTGGTTCCTCCAGCAAAGAACCCGGTTGCGACCCATAGTGGCCGTAACATTCATCATATTATTTTAGGAAGTAATAACCCAGGATGCAAAATAATGTGTATGTAAACAACATGTTGGGGAAGACTACTGGTAAAGTACACGTTTGAAAACTGTTCTGATCGCCGGCAGATGAGCCCAAGGGAGGAAAAATAAAACAGACGGAAAACAATGACACTAATCAGCCATCATCACAACACACACACACGCACGCAGCCATCGTCACCACACTCAGCCATCATCACCACACACACACAGCCATCATCACCACCACACACAGCCATCACCACACACACACACACAGCCATCACCACCACACACACACACACACACAGCCATCACCACCACACACACACACAGCCATCACCACCACACACACACACACAGCCATCACCACCACACACACACACACAGCCATCACCACCACACACACACACACAGCCATCACCACCACACACACACACACACAACCATCACCACCACACACACACACACAGCCATCACCACCACACACACACACACAGCCATCACCACCACACACACACACACACAACCATCACCACCACACACACACACACAGCCATCACCACACACACACACACACAGCCATCACCACCACACACACACACACAGCCATCACCACCACACACACACACACAGCCATCACCACCACACACACACACACACAGCCATCATCACCACACACACACACACACACACAGCCATTACCACACACACACACACACACACACACAGCCATCACCACACACACAGCAAAAGGGTCCCCATTAATGATTGTTATTTTTCTATGTCTCAGGGATTGATATTTCATTTGAAATTAAGTAGACGGTTTAAGTAGAAAAGGAATTTGATGGACTTTGGCCATTGTTTAAAGAAAGCTCTCCCGATCATTCGTGAAAGTTTGAAGAGAAGAAGCAGTGGAACACCTAAGTATAGATGGAGTCAAGAAAGCTCTCTTGATTACTCAAGAAACAGACGAAAATCACACGGTTGTAATATGAAAATACTCCCCCTGAGCAGCCCGTGGTGTCGAGTGTAGTCAGTGGATCAAATATTTAAACGATGAAAAACAGATGACTATAAGTCATTTGTTAAGGTAAACAGGCTGTAAACAATTGTTTTCCTGTTAGCAGTCAAAACAGTCTTGACCTAGCCTTGATCCCAGCAGGGAATCATCATCATCACACATTAATAATTTTTGTGTAAAATATCACACGAGGAAGAGGATGATGTGAGAGGCGTGACTCCAAGACACTCACAGGTGGTAGACAAGTTACTGCATGAGACTCTGTGGCTGTGTTACATATTGTTGGGCGCCCACACCTGCCCCACCACCCACACCTGCTCCACTACCCACCTCACACAGCCATCACCACCACCCACACCTGCTCCACTACCCACCTCACACAGCCATCACCACCACCCACACCTGCTCCACTACCCACCTCACACAGCCATCACCACCACCCACACCTGCTCCACTACCCACCTCACACAGCCATCACCACCACCCACACCTGCTGCAGTACCCACCTCACACAGCCATCACCACCACCCACACCTGCTTCACTACCCACCTCACACAGCCATCACCACCACCCACACCTGCTCCACTACCCACCTCACACAGCCATCACCATCACCCACACCTGCTGCAGTACCCACCTCACACAGCCATCACCACCACCCACACCTGCTTCACTACCCACCTCACACAGCCATCACCACCACCCACACCTGCTCCACTACCCACCACATCACAGCCATCACCACCACCCACACCTGCTCCACTACCCACCACATCACAGCCATCACCACCACCCACACCTGCTCCACTACCCACCACATCACAGCCATCACCACCACTCATACCTGCTCCACTACCCACCACATCACAGCCATCACCACCACCCACACCTGCTCCACTACCCACCACATCACTGCCATCACCACAGCGACTTCACTGTCACTGCCAGGCACCACTGGCAGGAGAATCATTCAGCCAGACACGATATAGATGCTTCGCGAGGCAGGTATATGCTATCCTGAGGCAAATCCAGCATCCATGGCTTGACTTCAAAAGAAAATAAGTTTGAAAATCGGCTGTTAAATTGTTCTTTCAATGACAATAAGATGACCCTCATCGCGGCCCTTGTGGATTTGTTCATACCTGTTTTGTTTTCAGTCGAGGCTTTCCGAATACCTTTACAGCTATAGCAACATACAAAACTGACCTTGAAGCTGAAGTGAAACTTCACTGTCCCACAGTGAAAGGATTTCGAAAAATCTCAGCCATAGAGTAGAAGTCACATTTGTATTGTTCTTTATTATCGCTGCCAAATCAGACTCATCTCCATTTTCCAAGACACTAACTATTGTACCAAATAGGCTTTCCAAATCCAGCCAGGCAGTTTCCTTATAAAAGTCATCATACTTGTGTGTGTAAAATAGGTCTAATGTGAAGCTATTTATTATCACTAACAAAGTTAGTGATATCTACATAGATTTTTTTAAGTGTCAAAAAGTATCGTGTAATATCATTATGGTCATTACATTTATGCTCAAAAATATCAGGAGAAAAAGATGATCATTAATGGCTTGGAAATAAGCAGTATGAAAGAAGATGCTTTCCATGTATTTTTGACACGTATAGATTTTTTGAAGAAAATGTAATTAAAGTTGATTGCATGTCAAGGTAAATTAGCAAGTAATTTTCATGTCAGACAGACGTGACCTGCGCGAAACGAGACATATTTAAACACGTCAAAGGTAATATCAATCAAACTTGTAAATACTGTACAGGTATACATATATCTGAGCATGCATTTTATATATATATATATATATATATATATATGTATATATATATATATATATATATATATATATATATATATATATATATATATATATATGTCGTACCTAGTAGCCAGAACTCACTTCTCAGCCTACTATTCAAGGCCCGATTTGCCTAATAAGCCAAGTTTTCATGAATTAATATATTTACTATAATTTTTTTCTTATGAAATGATAAAGCAACCCTTTTCTCTATGTATGAGGTCAATTTTTTTTTATTGGAGTTAAAATTAACGTAGATATATGACCGAACCTAACCAACCCTACCTAACCTAACCTAACCTATATTTATAGGTAAGGTTAGGTTAGGTTGCCAAAAAAAGCTAGGTTAGGTTAGGTTAGGTAGGTTAGGTAGACGAAAAAACATTAATTCATGAAAACTTGGCTTATTAGGCAAATCGGGCCTTGAATAGTAGGCTGAGAAGTGCGTTCTGGCTATTAGGTACGACATATATATATATATATATATATATATATATATATATATATATATATGTCGTACCTAGTAGCCAGAACGCACTTATCAGCCTACAATGCAAGGCCCGATTTGCCTAATAAGCCAAGTTTTCCTGAATTAATATGTTTTCTCTAGTTTTTTTCTTACGAAATGATAAAGCTACCCATTTCATTATGTATGAGGTCAATTTTTTTTTAATGGAGTTAAAATTAACGTAGATATATGACCGAACCTAACCAACCCTACCTAACCTAACCTAACCTATCTTCATGGGTTAGGTTCGGTTAGGTAGCAGAAAAAGTTAGGTTAGGTTAGGTTAGGTAGGTTAGGTAGTCGAAAAAACATTAATTCATGAAAACTTGGCTTATTAGGCAAATCGGGCCTTGAATAGTAGGCTGATAAGTACGTTCTGGCTATTAGGTACGACATATATATATATATATATATATATATATATATATATATATATATATATATATATATATATATATATATATATGTCGTACCTAGTAGCCAGAACGCACTTCTCAGCCTACTATGCAATGCCCGATTTGCCTAATAAGCCAAGTTTTCATGAATTAATATATTTTCTATAATTTTTTTCTTATGAAATGATAAAGCTGCCCATTTCATTATGTATAGGTCAATTTTTATTTATTGGAATTAAAATTAACGTAGATATATCACCGAACCTAACCAACCCTACCTAACCTAACATAACCTATCTTTATAGGTTAGGTTAGGTTAGGTAGCCGAAAAAGTTAGGTTAGGTTAGGTTAGGTAGGTTAGGTAGCCGAAAAACAATTAATTCATGAAAACTTGGCTTATTAGGCAAATTGGGCCTTGCATAGTAGGCTGAGAAGTGCGTTCTGGCTACTAGGTACGACATATATATATATATATATATATATATATATATATATATATGTCGTACCTAGTAGCCAGAACGCACTTCTCAGCCTAATATGCAAGGCCCGATTTGCCTAATAAGCCTAGTTTTCATGAATTAATTGTTTTTCGACTACCTAACCTACCTAACCTAACTTAACCTAACTTTTTCGGCCACCTAACCTAACCTAACCTATAAAGATAGGTTAGGTTAGGTTAGGTAGGGTTGGTTAGGTTCGGTCATATATCTACGTTAATTTTAACTCCAATAAAAAAAAATTACCTCATACATAATGAAATGTGTAGCTCTATCATTTCATAAGAAAAAAATTTGAGAAAATATATTAAGTCATGAAAACTTTGCTTATTAGGCAAATCGGGCCTTGCATAGTAGGCTGAAAAGTGCGTTCTGGCTACTAGGTACGACATATATATATATATATATATATATATATATATATATATATATATATATATATATATATATATATATATATATATATATATATATATATATATATATGTCGTACCTAGTAGCCAGAACTCACTTCTCAGCCTACTATGCAAGGCCAGATTTGCCTAATAAGCCTAGTTTTCATGAATTAATGTTTTTTCGACTACCTAACCTACCTAACCTAACCTAACCTAACGTTTTCGGCTACCTAACCTAACCTTACCTATAAAGATAGGTTAGGTTAGGTTAGGTAGGGTTGGTTAGGTTCGGTCATATATCTACGTTAATTTTAACTCCAATAAAAAAAAAATTACCTCATACATAATGAAATGGGTAGCTTTATCATTTCATAAGAAAAAAATTAGAGAAAATATATTAATTCAGTAAAACTTGGCTTATTAGGCAAATCGGACCTTGCATAGTAGGCTGAGAAGTGAGTTCTGGCTACTAGGTACGACATATATATATATATATATATATATATATATATATATATATATATATATATATATATATATATATATATATATATATATATATATATATAATATATATATATGTGTGTGTGTGTGTGTATATCACGAAAATAAACACGTGATTAAGAATGTGACAATGTCAGACCACGGAGGAAAATGAAACAGGAAATTTCCTTAAGTACTTTCGTATATTAAATACATCTTCAGAAGGAATGATTTTACAGATCGAGTGATGGGCATAAATAGGCAGGAGAGAGTGGTGAAGAGGAGTGAGGTACAATACTTGGACAACGCAGACGGCCCATTGGCTCATCAGATGCACCCAATTGGCCCATCCGATGTAGCCCAATGGCCCATCTGATACAGCAGACATACAAGCATAATACATAGGTAATTATAACATAAAGAGGTAAATATATACAATGAATTAGTGAGACAAATGTTTTTCAATGATCCTACTTAAATCGCCCTTTAGCTGATCTATTAGAAATGGATCTAAGTTATATAGACCACTGCTAATATTCAAATTACTTTCTTTGGTGATCTGTATCAAAGCAGATTCAATTATGTTTCTGTTATAGGTGCTTTTACAATTTGTTATTGAAGAAGCACTCTCCCAATCAATTTGGTGAGCTTTTTCTGACAAATGCACAAACAAAGCATTAGACAACTGGCCATGTCTTACAGAGTATTTATGTTGCGATATTCTACATTTTAAATCTTTAGATGTTTAGATATATATATATATATATATATATATATATATATATATATATATATATATATATATATATATATATATATATATATATATATATATATATATATATATATATATATATATATATTTTATGGTACATATTTAGACATAAATGGAAAGTGGGTAGCCTCCTGTAGGACCCGTGTCATCTGCTGTGCCTGAAACCAGACCTAAGCCGTTGTCAGTGTCTCACCAGAGGGAGGTATATCTGTGTGATCCATCCGACTATTGCCTCATGCTCGGGAGCGTGCTGATTCATTCCTTGAGGTGATGTTGCAGCCCGATCGTGTGTGGATTGCTGGTGGAGGCTGAGAGGCAGGGACTGATAAGTTGGCAGGAGTGTAAGAAGGTTGATCAAGAAATGGCGGCTGTTAGAGAGGATGTGTAAGCTGTTGACCAATCCACACAATAGAATATGAAGGGACGACGACGTTTCGGTCCGTCCTGGACCATTCTCAAGTCGATTGTGTCAGCTGTTTTGAGGTTGGTACGGTTGTTGAGATTGGAAAAATTGCTGGATTTGACCGGCTGTTGTTTGGAGTTGGAATTGTTAGAGTTGGGGTTAAAAAAAATTGTGGGTATGATAAAAATTGTTGTGGCAGTTGCAACGCGTGTAATGAGTGAATGGACTAGAGCAGCTATCGAGGTTCTTGGGATGGGATTTCCTTCGCCAGACGAGAGGGAGATAACAGCATGAAGCTGTAAGGGGACAGGGGGACACTGGGGGCGGTGAAGGAAGCGGTGCCTCTGGGGGACCGCACCTGGTAGGGGCTGTCAACAGGGACGACTCCGATCTCGTTGTTGAGTTCGTAGAAGGACTGGGCTGTGGAGCAGTCGACCAAGTTCCACCAGCGGCAGGTGAAGTGCTCCTGGCTGAAGATGGTGCCGTTGGGGCACAGCTTCTTGGTGTCTTTGTCGAGGAGACAGATGTGGAACACCTGGCAGCGGGTGTCAGGGTCAGCGTAGTAGCCTGCCGGGAGATGAGACGTCAGAGAGGCAGAACAGGTGCAGCAAAACATAAATTAGAGATGAGGAAGTACTAGCGGAGAGGGTATTAATGAACGTAGTGATTGTGGATAGCGCACCGAAGGTGACATATGTAATGATGATGGAGAAGATTATCAGTCAAAAATAAAATTGTTGACAATGTTTAATCAAAGACCTCTTATACAAATATAGGAGAACATATAAGTTCTCCTTAATATAATCTCCTTTGTATAAATACAAAGTTAAAACCAAAAGGGGGAGACAGTAAAAATTTTGTGGGGAAAGTGGGAGGGACCTGACAAAGGCTGCAAAACCCTGCTCTATAACAGCTTGAAATTTATAGGGAAGTGGTTTTTGTATAAGGAAAATCGCTCAAAATTGGCTGTAGTTCAATAATCTTTTAGCAGGGAAGACTTGCACTCTGGCGGACGCAATGTTTGCGTCACTTACCGTCAGGTCGGCCGGCGCAGGAGAAGCCGGTGTCAACAATTGGCCAGCCGAGGATTGGGTAGTCCACGCCTGGCTCTCCTGGCACCGACTCCCTCAGCCACTCCAGGGGGTCGCTGCTGTGGTGGTGGTGGTGGTGGTCGTTGTCGTGTGGTGTAGTAGATGTACCAGAAGTTGTAGTCGTAGGTGTAGTAGATGTACCAGAAGTTGTAGGTGTAGGTGTGGTAGATGTACCAGAGGTTGTAGTCGTAGGTGTTGTAGACGTACCAGAAGTTGTAGTCGTAGGTGTGGTAGATGTACCAGAAGTGGTAGTCGTAGGTGTGGTAGATGTACCAGAAGTTGTAGTCGTAGGTGTTGTAGACGTACCAGAAGTTGTAGTCGTAGGTGTGGTAGACGTACCAGAAGTTGTAGGTGTAGTAGATGTGCCAGAAGTTGTAGTCATAGGTGTAGTAGACGTACCAGAAGTTGTAGTCGTAGGTGTGGTAGATGTACCAGAGGTTGTAGTCGTAGGTGTTGTAGACGTACCAGAAGTTGTAGTCGTAGGTGTGGTAGATGTACCAGAAGTTGTAGGTGTAGTAGATGTGCCAGAAGTTGTAGTCGTAGGTGTAGTAGACGTACCAGACGTTGTAGTCGTAGGTGTGGTAGATGTACCAGAGGTTGTAGTCGTAGGTGTTGTAGATGTACCAGAAGTTGTAGTCGTAGGTGTGGTAGATGTACCAGAGGTTGTAGTCGTAGGTGTTGTAGATGTACCAGAAGTTGTAGTCGTAGGTGTGGTAGATGTACCAGAGGTTGTAGTCGTAGGTGTTGTAGACGTACCAGAAGTTGTAGTCGTAGGTGTTGTAGATGTACCAGAAGTTGTAGTCGTAGGTGTGGTAGATGTACCAGAAGTTGTAGTCGTAGGTGTGGTAGACGTACTAGAAGTTGTAGTCGTAGGTGTTGTAGACGTACCAGAAGTTGTAGTCGTAGGTGTAGTAGACGTACCAGAAGTTGTAGTCGTAGGTGTTGTAGACGTACCAGAAGTTGTAGTCGTAGGTGAAGTAGACGTACCAGAAGTTGTAGTCGTAGGTGTTGTAGACGTACCAGAAGTTGTAGTCGTGGGTGTTGTAGACGTACCAGAAGTTGTAGTCGTAGGTGTAGTAGATGTACCAGAGGTTGTAGTCGTGGGTGTTGTACTAGAAGTTGTAGTCGTAGGTACAGTAGACGTACCAGAGGTTGTAGTCGTAGGTACAGTAGACGTACCAGAGGTTGTAGTCGTGGGTGTTGTACTAGAAGTTGTAGTCGTAGGTACAGTAGACGTACCAGAAGTTGTAGTCGTAGGTACAGTAGACGTACCAGAAGTTGTAGTCGTAGGTGTAGTAGATGTACCAGAAGTTGTAGGCGTGGGTGTTGTACTAGAAGTTGTAGTCGTAGGTGTGGTAGACGTACCAGAAGTTGTAGTCGTAGGTGTAGTAGATGTACCAGAAGTTGTAGTCGTGGGTGTTGTACTAGAAGTTGTAGTCGTAGGTGTGGTAGACGTACCAGAGGTTGTAGTCGTAGGTACAGTAGACGTACCAGAAGTTGTAGTCGTGGGTGTAGTAGATGTACCAGAAGTTGTAGTCGTGGGTGTTGTAGACGTACTAGAAGTTGTAGTCGTAGGTACAGTTGACGTACCAGAAGTTGTAGTCGTAGGTGTAGTAGATGTACCAGAAGTTGTAGTCGTGGGTGTTGTAGACGTACTAGAAGTTGTAGTCGTAGGTACAGTTGACGTACCAGAAGTTGTAGTCGTAGGTGTAGTAGATGTACCAGAAGTTGTAGTCGTGGGTGTTGTAGACGTACTAGAAGTTGTAGTCGTAGGTACAGTTGACGTACCAGAAGTTGTAGTCGTAGGTGTAGTAGATGTACCAGAAGTTGTAGTCGTGGGTGTTGTAGACGTACTAGAAGTTGTAGTCGTAGGTACAGTTGACGTACCAGAAGTTGTAGTCGTAGGTGTAGTAGATGTACCAGAAGTTGTAGTCGTGGGTGTTGTAGACGTACTAGAAGTTGTAGTAGTAGATGTACAAGGACTTTCAGTAGTAGGAAGATACGGATGCGGCTGGTTGGAGTTAGGAAAACGAAGAACATGTTCACTAACGCTAACAATCCAACTCCCACAACAGCTTCGTATCGGCCATCATTATACAACATTAGAACATCATTATACACCATGAGAGCATCATTATAGAACATGAGTTCATCTTTATGACATTACGATGTAATGAATTAATTCATTATACATTACAACATGAGTATACAATATTAGTTTATTATGCATTAGAGCATCAGTAGGCAGCTTAAGTGATAGATCCCAAGGACATACTTACGGGAAGATATGTTAAACATGGTGGCGGGGTATAACTGTAGGCCAGACTTCGAGCCCAGCTGACCCTGACGGTCCCTGCGTCAGAGAGATAACACCAAATGACTTACGTTATCTCAGGTCAGGTTATCTTAGGTCAGGTTATCTTCTAAATAAGTTACTTTTAATAGTAGCTATTGTTTCACATACTGTATTCAGGAATCCCCCATGTAGGTTATTTAAGCTGTAATTATATTATCATAATGTTATTGATAGATCTGGAAATAAAAGATTAATAATACCATATTTAGTCTAAGGATAAATTATGTATTAAAAAGTCATATATGTGCCTCCTGCATATATAAATGTGTGTTCCTAAGGCAATAGATGGGGCTGAAGGGCATTACTTCAGTCCCTGCTGCAGGTGACGTCTCAAAGTTAACTTAGGGAGGTGACTTTAATGATAGTTGTGATTGGTTGACTTTTCATTTTATAACGAATCAGTGAGGAGCTGCGGGAAGTATAGTAGGAGCCCATCAAACCAGTTTCACCAGACACTAACAACAAGACCACCAGACACTAACAACAACAAGACCACCAGACACTAACAACAACAAGACCACCAGACACTAACAACAACAAGATGAGATTAATAGCAACAAGATCATCAGACACTAACAACAAGAAGATCAGATTAATAGCAACAAGACCACCAGATATTATAAACATTATACAGTAACTGGCTTGAAGACTACATGATTATCACACTTCATGGAGTTTAACGCTACCAAACTCATCATGAAAGTATAGTAGTAGACATCCTTCAGTCTCGGGAGACTACGGAGTTGCGCCCTGGTTGTCAGTCCTGGTGCAGCGTCTGGTGTGACTGATGAGGCCAATCCCAGAGTGGCAATCCATCCCACACTGATCACAAGCGAAGTCTGATTCTGGTCTTTCTTCCTGGCTACCGGCTTTCCTGCTCTGTCTCTTTGCCTCCGCTTGCTTGGCCAATGTCTGCTCGAACCTGGAGAGATTTTTCTGAATAGACTGTCCTCCAGGCTGATCAGTCTGCGGTTAATGTTTCGCACGTGGCAAGATTGACGTCCATGGACTTTCAGGTACCCGCTTGCAAACGCCTTTGTACCGTAGCTGGGGTTTGCCTGTTGGACGTGTTCCTGCGTCAGCATCTCCGTACTGCGGATCCTGCCATCACTCATTCGCACCACAAGAGCCATGTGGATTCGTCTCTGCTTCAGCACTGTGTACATGCTAGGGGATTCTAGCTCTCCCCAGGACACTGGTGTTTGTCACCTTGTCCTGCCAGGTGATGTCCAAGATGTGTCGGAGATATATAAAATACTTTGAACGCCTACGCATGTAGTAGGCGTTCAGCTTCTTTTCCTGTCGGGCGCGGAGTGTCCAGGACTCGGTGCCATATAGCAGAGTGCTCAGGACGCAGGCTCTGTAAACCTGGGGCCAGATTCATGAAGCAGTTACGCAAGCACTTACGAACCTGTACACCTTATCTCAATCTTTGGCGGCTTTGTTTACAACTATTAAACAGTTAATGAGCTCCGAAGCACCAGGAAGCTGTTGATAACAATAACAACAGTTGATTGGGAAGTTTCATACTTGTAAACTGTTTAATATATGTAACCAAAGCCATCAAAAATTGAGAAAAGATGTACACGTTCGTAAGTACCTGCTTGCGTAACTGCTTCGTGAATCTGGCCCCCTAGATCTTGGTACACTCGGTCAGCTTATTGTTGGTCCACACTCTCTTTGTCAGTCTGGACATGGTTATAGCTGCCTTAGTGAGCTTTGCTGAGCTCCGTGTCAAGAGAGAGGGAGTCAGAGACTGTGGAGCCCAGGTACACGAAGTCGTGGACGACTTCCAGTTTGTAATCAGAGGTGCTGATGTCAGGTGGGGAGTCCATTCCTTGTCCCTTGACCTGTGTTTTCTTCAGACTGATAGTGAGTCCAAAGGCCTGGTAGGCCTTGCTGAAGCGGACCATGAGCTGTTGGAGGTCTTTAGCTGAGTGGGCGGTGACTGCTGCGTCGTCGACAAAAAGTAAGTCATGTAGACACCTCAGCTGAACCTTTGACTTGGCTCTTAGCCTGGCGAGGTTGAAGAACTTACCGTCCGACCTGGTCAAGCGCTTCAGCGCTTCAGCTGTAGTGTCTAGTCCTGAATCACCTCGCCTGTGGCAGATTTTAGGGGGTGGTCTTCCTCTGGATTGGGCCGAGGGCCTGCTTGATGCCGTCATACATTCCCCTTACATTGCCTGTATCCGCTGCAGTCTGTATCTGGGAGCAGAGCTGGAGCCAATAGTTGTTGGCACATCGCCTGGTGCTCTGCTGCACTTTGCAGCGGACGGCCCGAAGGATTTGCAAGTGTCGCTGACTTGGGCAGGCTTTGTAGGCTGCCAAGACGTTTCTTTTCTCTTCTGTGGCTGGAGTAATTTCTTCCGAGTGAAATATAGTATGTGAATAAATGTGAAAGTATAGAAACCTATTAAATTAGCGCGAAGAATCGGCAGCCTTTGACCAGAAACAAAGTTTAACATGGCAACCAAACTGAAAATGACGCTTCAAAAATATGTAGTATTACTTATTTAATCCTGAGCTCTCTGACCTCACCCACACCATCACCAAATGTTGTTCTGTCTTCAACAGATTTCTAATTTCTGGAATTTAACACTTGATCTGTGACGGTATGCTATAAGAGCCCTAATCACAACTACTGAAGGAGAGAAGATATGATCGTGATATATAAAATACTTTGAAGCATAGACAAACTCACTGTGTCCTAAGGAGAGCAAAGCGTAACAGAAGACCATAGAAGAGCCACGCGAATATAGGTATCCTCTGGAGTAGTTCTGCCAGTTATGACGGAGTTGAATGGACAGGATAAAGACGTACTCAAGCGTATACAATCCAGTACTTCAAAAGCAGATATGAAAAAAATCATTCAAATACGATAAAAATTACTTCCTCCCTTCTCCTATTCACTTTTCATTACAGGTTAATCCTCGAGTTCTTGGACCCCGACACTGTCGACGACACACACACACACGCACACACAGTTCAGGTTTCCACTGCTGCTCTCAACTTACCCAACACCAACAAAAGCTTCGTTAACACCAGCCGCATCTTCCCTGCTCCCTGCAACGGGTCGCAATCGACAACTTCACTGGAAGATGACACTGTAAATCTTCAGCTTATATACCCGCCTTGGCGAAGCCTCTGGCTATTGTTATGTGTGAGGACGTTCCTTAGCGGGGAGCGACGCTGCTAATTTGTCAAGTAGATTCAGCTAAGTTAACTTTCACTACCCAGTGTTACGTGGCGAAGTAACTCGTCATGTATCCCAATAGACCCTTAGCTTCTAAATAAATTGTATACAGTACCTAGGTATTTTTTTACTCACGAACAAACCAGTTAACATTGTCATTAGCAGGAATGAGACCAAATTGCAGTTAACTATGCTAAGTTGAAGCATAATTAACAGTTTTCTATTACTTTAATATTAATTTTCTATTAATTTCAGTTTTGGGCAAATATTGCGATTTGGTGTCATCAAAATTTAATGTCCCTCTCGTGTCAGGGGAAAGTATTGTGTTTCGGCCTCACCCGAAAAGCGTCAGTTTTATGTCAGGGCCACTTGGCCAAGGGGCAGTTCCGGCTCATCAACATTAAGGGTCCTTCTTGTGTCTAGCAATATCAGACGTTAGATCTTGGACCCGCCTCTAGATGTTGGCCATTGTAATGTCGTTGCTCTTTGTTCAATTTAAATGAAATTTTAATTAGTCGTATTTTGGACGGAGTATATGGAAAGGGACATAGTTCTTGGGTGCCACCTCCAGCTCTGGGATCAAATTCATCTTTATAATTTCGTTACTATACATTTGTGGGTAATCCTAGCAGGCAATATGTGCTTTTCAATTCTTGAATATTTATTTTAGTGGACTGTATGTAAATTCAGCCTTCCTGGTTTACTTTGACACATAGTTGGGGGGTAATTGGTAAATGTACACAGCTTATCCCACAATTGGTGGTGATATAATAAACCATAAACATTTACTATTAATTTCATTTAAATTATACCACATATGGTGGACTAGACTACAGTGTAAGGTTAGTACTTACACAATATTATTGTTAACATGGGTTAGTAAACAGTTAAATGGGTGTCCTTACCTGTGTGGTTGATATGGCCTAATTAGGTAGCGTGAGAGAGTTGTTCCAACATCTGTGTTTGGTTGGCCACATGTGGTTCAGGTCTTGGCCTATGTAATGACATCTGTAAACTGGCATCTGTAGAGGCAGATGTTAACAGCTCAACTGGATGTTTCTCCCTTGAACCACACCTGCAAAAAGAATGGGCTGTAATAATGGCTTAATGACATATAAAGTACAGGTGTGACATGTGAAATATTGGTATGGTGTAGTAGTGAAGCTTACTTGGTGTTAAGGCTTCATAAGCTAGTAACCGGCTTACCTATCTAATATTTATTAGTGATCACTATCAATAAATGATGTGGGGAAAGTCGGGTACTTAGCTCTTCTCTTTGCCATTGAGGTCACTATGCCAATTTCTCGGTTGGTCGACTCATAATTTGGAGTCTTTGACGAGTTGTGCATGTCGTGAGAAGCCCTTTTCTTCTTCTTCTTCTTCTTCTTGATAGTAGGTGCAGTTTGCTTGAAAGGATCACCCTTCGATGTCTGCACCAGGACAGTTGTTGGGAGACACGTTTACGTTGAGGAGGATAAGAATGTCAAAAGAGCTTGACGCGTCGTGTCATAGATAGAGGAGCAGCGACTAAAACAGAGGTGGATGGTAGCGGGAGACTTACCGCACTGAAGGGCGGAATGTCGAGTGTATGGCGTCAGCTGGTTCAAGGTGAAGCGCTGTGCGCAAGACATCTACTAATATTTTTCCGGGAACTTCTGTATCGGAAAGCGCAAGCAGCACGCCGCCCAAATTATCAACGTGTCAAAGGACACCCGGTCACCAGGCGGTGCCTTTGGCTGAGACATCCGATCCGGCACCCTATAAACAAACTCCTTCACCGGCAGCACCCAGATAGTGGAAGAGCACCACAGGATCGGAAGCACCCGGGCATCCCGATAAGGGCCCAACACCGGACCCTCACCTGTCACAACCCCGGCAGCCGGGACAAGGCTCCCCGCAGACCGGGGCAACGAAGGAGGGGGAACCGCAGGGGACGCAGGCGCGGCATCGACCCCTGTCACTGGGCACAGGAACCGAGCCCCCCCCCATCACACATCCTTCCTCAACACCAAGACGAGGTCTCGATCATCAGAGGCAACCCCGCACTGCGGGGATCCAACCGCAGGAGGCACAGGAAGCAACACGGAGCCCCTCACAGCCCCATCATCTACAGCGGGGGACACAGGAGGACCATACTTCCCCTTCCTCCCCCGGAGGACCTACCTCCTCCCAAGCTATGACTTGGAAGGAGGTAGGCACACCACACCACGAACGCGGTGGGCTCAGAATGTGTCTCCCCTTCGTAGCACACCACGAAGGGGAGACACACTCTGAGCCCGCCGCGATCGGCTTTGAGCACACCGCTCCACTCCCACCAGGCCCCACCGCTGGCACGGCCACCATCTTCATATCCATACGGTCCACACCCTCACTATCCGAAGAATCCACAGAGGCCACATCGACCGCACTGTCCACATCATCCAGGGAAACAGTCTCGGAACACCGGCGCGCACCTTTCTGCAAAGGGATGGCAGCATCAGAACTACAGTCGCCGACACACACTCACAGGCATGGTTGGCACTACCCCCTGCCGAAGCACTCCCTCCAAAACAGAAGAACCTGGGTCCTCGGGAACCGGGACCACATCCACAGGCGGGGGCGGGACATGGACCTCCACTGGGACATCCTCCACTTCACGCAGCGCAGGCGACGGCCCGACACCCCACGCACACCGGCTCAACAACCCCAAGGGGCCACGGCTGTTACCAGATGTGTCGCACAAGCTGGAGAACCCGCCTCAACAGGTGGAGCAGCAGACAGGCAATCAGGCGCCTCAGGCACAGGATCCACTCCGTCCTCAGAACCGTCCAATTACAAGAGGGGCGGAAAATCCCCCGCACGAAAAACATGTACACTATCAGTTGCTGCTAGTTACACGCTGCAGCCAGATGAGCCTCGTGACCACACCTATAACAGGTGCGCGGTTGCTCCCGATACAGACAGCGGAATGTATAACCCAACACGGACATTATATATATCTTTATATCATTATATATATCACATTTATGATCTGGTGCCCATATTGGAAGAGCATCCGTTGTTGTGGGACCGAGTCGGCCACAGTTTGTAATGTAAGGGAGAAAGGATTTCCTGAAACACCATTTGCTTAACATATGAATTTATTCACGAAAATTCGAATATACAATGAAAAAATGTACATACACACACACATGGAAATGGGATAATTGTCTCTATGAGGGTGCCAGAGGCACATCTACGCACAGTACTGTCTCGTTACGACAGTACCCAGGTGACATAATCAGCCTAACATTAACACCGGTAATAATGAACACTTCGGTAATAACGGATGACTAACACCACTGCCGTGTGCGAAAGGACAGTTTGGAGCACAAAACATGCTCGGGGAAATTCAATTGCACGCACAATATAAAGGCTGACATGTGTTGGAAAAAATATTTTCACAAACAGGTGCACGGGCCACACCGGACCTCCGTGGGACGATTCACTCTGAATGGGGTCACCAAACAGTGTCAAAGCCATCCACCGGGCTCACTGGATCTTAATTAAGCACCTCAAAATGAGAGTCAATTGAGTAAAATTTACTCGTTAAACAGAACACTATATTCATAAAGCGCGCTCTTCTGTCGCCAAAGAATGGCAAGGCGTCTCGATTGAATTGTCTGGGATGAGTACTTGTAGCTGTCGGGAGTGACGGTGCTCTAGAGCTCAAAGAAGCACACATCTTGTACCTTAAACAGCTTCCACGAGGAGGAGAGACGAGGCTAGAGCACCCGGGCTCACACTTGACTCATTTAAGAAAAGCCTACAAAGAGAGCACTAATCAAATGACACCAATCAGAATGACCTTTCAACTATACACACAATCTGATTGGCTGAACTCTGAACTTTACTGGTGTGGCGGGGAGAGGAGGGGAATGGGATTATCAACTACCGTTGGCCGGGTCAGGTCAACCGAGACCAAGATGATACCTGCTACACTCAGCAGCTAAGTTGTGAGGTGACCCACCCGGCCCATAATTATACGGGCTAGATGTATAAAGTGCTTTTTCTTCTAGTACAGCCAGGCATCATATGTCGCTACACACACGATTTTTTAACTACTCCTGCGATTCCCAACCCGTTGACACCCAACAGGATGTACTGGTGATCTTAGACATGCGAATACAAATGTTCAATGCACAGCAGCCATAGGGTAACAGTCTAGCTGAAAGATCGCCGTTCTCTCACACTCTACACATTCTCTTGTGCTATTTACACTTACAGAACCTTATTGCTAGATTCTAATCCTGATTTGAAAATCTTCCTTCATAGATGTGATAGAATCCATGAACATCACACCATTTTTAGATATCTTGATACATTAGGAAGATTTTTTTCTCTTAAGTTTATAGAAATCACATTTTAACAATTTGTCATATATGCATTATTTCTCTGGCCATAGATCTTGGTTGAATAATCTATTTTTCTTCCATGTATCTAAAAGCTCTTCGAATTGCACTCCGCGGCATGTTTTTTCTTGTGTACATTTGTGGACGACAAGTGACTTGGCAGTCCACGTGGCGTTGTGGTAAGACACTCGCCTGGCGTTTCGCGAACGCTTTGGCCTGGGTTCGTATCCTGGCTGGGGAGGATTTATTGGGCGCCAATTATTACTTGAAGCCTCTGTTTACCCAACAGTAAAATGTGGTACCTGGTTGTTAAACGATTTGGCGGGGTCGTATTCCGGGGAATATTAAGATTAAGGACTTGCCAGAAACACTGTGCGTGCTAGTGGATTTACAAGAATGGATTCTATCGGTTTCAAGCTTTGCTATCCAGTAAAAAAAAATTCAGGCTTGTCTTAGCAGAGCTCATGTACTTATTACAACATAATCAGCATTGAAAAGATTTGCTAAAACAAATTATGCTTACCATATTTTTCTGTTTGTATAATTTTTTTTATTACAATCTCCGTGGTGTAGTGGGAAGACTCTCGCCTGGCGTTCCGCGAGCGCTTTGTCATGGGTTCGTATCCTGGCCGGGGAGGATTTACTGGGCGCAAATCCTTAACTGTTGCCTCTGTTTAACTCAACAGTAAAATGGGTACTTGGTTGTAAAAACGATTCTTCGCGGCGGGGATCGTATTCCAGGGACCTGCCCGAAACGCTACGCGTACTAGTGGCTGTACAAGAATGTAACAACTCTTGTATATATCTCAAATTTAACATAGACTAGTAACTAGGCCGTTCAGCATTTGAATTTGGTCCAGAGAGAGAAATACGTTGGTATACTCAAAACTATATTCAGAAAAGAAAATGATCACTAATAATTTGGCACGAAGCAATATGAAAGATGACGGTTTCATATTTTTCGATTGACTAGACATACAATTTTTGAAGAAAATGTAATTAAATTTTAGTACATAAGTTAAAATGGCAAGTAATTTCAAATCAGACAAACATCACCTGTGTAACACATTTTTTCACAAGTTAAAAACGCATAAAGTCAAACTTTAAACACATTTACAATGTTTGAAATTAAACGTTTTAAACACGTTTAAAACGTTTCATTTAAATATTTTTAAATCATGAAGATATTAACACGTGATGAACAATGTGATAATATCAGACCACGAAGGAATGATTAAGACTGGAATTCCCTTAAGTACTTTCGTATTAAATAATACATCTTTAGAAGGATCCTTGTGAAGATGTATTATTAAGTTCGAAAATACTTAAGGAAATTCCTTATTTAAAACCTTCTTCTGTGGTCTGACATTGTTGTTTTGTATATATATATATATATATATATATATATATATATATATATATATATATATATATATATATATTTATATGTTTGTACATATACATATTTTGAACATATTTTATGGTACATATCTGGGCAGTAATAGAAGGTGATGTAGCCTCCTGTAGGGACCCGTGTCATCTGCTGTGCCTGGAACCAGACCTGCGTCGTCGTCTTCGTCAGTGTCTCACCAGAGGGAGGTCATCAGTGTGATCCATCCGACTATTGCCTCATGGTAGGGAGCGTGCTGGTTCATTCCTTGAGGTGATGTTGCATCCTGATCATGTGTGGATTGCTGGTGGAGCAACCCGTCCTCTTAAAAATAACGTCACTCTTGGCTCGTATGCGCGCTATCGCCAAATTTGGACGTAATTTGAAATGAAATCCACTCACAAAAGTGACGTACTGTTCCGTTTTCTGTTTGAGTCGTCCGGCTTACTCGGCAAGCTTAGAAAAGGATTTTTTTCCATTAACGTTTTTCATACCGTTTTGAAACTTTATGAGAATTTCCTGCCCACCTAACATATCAGAGGACCCTTAACTTACTGTTGTTGAAAAAAAAATCCCAAATTTATTTTCATTTCTTTGTTTATTTTCAAATTACATCCACTTTCGGCCATACGGGCAAACGGCCAAAAGCGACGTTATTTCTAAGAGGACAGGTTGCCACCAGGCTGAGAGGCAGATATTGATAAGTTGGCAGGAGTGTAATAAGGTTGATCAAGAAATGTCGGCTGTTAGAGAGGATGTGTAAGCTGTTTTGAGGTTGGTACGGTTGTTGAGATTGGAAAAATTGCTGGATTTGAGCGGCTGTTGTTGGGAGCTGGAATGGTTAGAGTTGGGGTTAAAATAGTTGTGGGTATGATTAGGCAGTTGCAACGCGTGGTAAAGGTTGAATGGACTCGATGAGCTATAGAGGTTGTTGGGATGGGATTTCCTTCGCTACACGAGAAGGAAACATCATGAAGATGAAGGGTGACAGGGGGACACTGGGGGCGGTGAAGGAAGCGGTGCCTCTGGGGGACCGCACCTGGTAGGGGCTGTCAACAGGGACGACTCCGATCTCGTTGTTGAGTTCGTAGAAGGACTGGGCTGTGGAACAGTCGACCATCTTCCACCAGCTGCAGGTGAAGTGCTCCTGGTTGAAGATGGTACCGTTGGGGCACAGCATCTTAGTGTCTTTGTCGAAGAGACAGATGTGGAACACCTGGCAGTGCATCTCAGGGTCAGCGTAGTAGCCTGCCAGGAGATGAGACATATCAAAGAGGCGGAACAGGTGCAGCAAAACTTAAATTAGAGATGATATAGTAGTAACATTTGTGTTAGGAGTGAAGTTAAAAGGGGTAAGGGACAATACAGATTTTGTGGAGAAAGTGGGAGGGACCTGACAGAGGCTGGGAGCCACTGCTCTATAACAGCTTAATATTTGTAGGGAAGTGTTTTTGTATAAGGAAAGTGGCTCAAAAACTGACGGTAGCCTTCTTTTATCAGGGAAGACTCGAGTTAAAATTGATTACTAAAACTGCAAATAAACTCCGAATTTATCAGATTTACAATTGATGCCATCATCAGCACGTTCCTGCACCGTGGGAGAGTACCTCCTTTAACATTTTAACTCCTCCTTGTCCCCCCAAGAAGCACATCAGTGATCATCTCAAGCTTTGTGTTGAAGCAAAGCTCAACGCCTTAAGCCATATTGATACTCGGTTCACAGAGGATTCTCTCTCAGACACCACGTACTCTGATGGAAGGACATTCTCCTGATGGTTCCCTTCACTCCTTCCGCCCACAGGAAGGGTATGAGTGCATAATAAATCAACTAAATTTACTCTGGCGGACGCAATGTTTGCGTCACTTACCGTCAGGTCGGCCGGCGCAGGAGAAGTCGGTGTCAACAATGGGCCAGCCGTGGATTGGGTAGTCCACGCCTGGCTCTCCTGGCACCGCCTCCCTCAGCCACTCCAGGGGGTCGCTGCTGTGGTGGTGGTGGCCGGGTGGTGGTGGGGGTGGTGGAGGTGGTGGTGGTGGTGGGGGTGGTGGTGGGGGTGGAGGTGGTGGTGGTGGGGGAGGTGGTGGGGGTGGAGGGGGTGGGGGAGGAGGTGGTGGAGGTGGTGGTGGAGGTGGTGGAGGTGGTGGTGGTGGTGGTGGGGGAGGTGGTGGGGGTGGTGGTGGTGGGGGAGGTGGTGGAGGTGGTGGCGGTGGTGGGGGTGGTGGTGGAGGTGGTGGTGGGGGTGGTGGGGGAGGTGGAGGAGGTGGTGGTGGAGGAGGTGGTGGTGGTGGTGGTGGTGGTGGTGGAGGTGGTGGTGGTGGTGGTGGAGGTGGTGGTGGGGGTGGTGGTGGGGGAGGTGGGGGTGGAGGTGGTGGTGGAGGTGGTGGTGGAGGTGGTGGTGGGGGTGGGGGAGGAGGTGGTGGTGGGGTGGTGGGGGTGGTGGCGGAGGTGGTGGGGGTGGTGGTGGGGGTGGTGGTGGAGGTGGTGGCGGAGGGGGTGGTGGTGGGGGTGGTGGTGGTGGTGGGGGTGGTGGTGGCGGAGGGGGTGGTGGTGGGGGCGGGGGTGGTGGTGGAGGTGGGGGTGGTGGTGGGGGTGGTGGAGGAGGTGGTGGAGGTGGTGGTGGAGGTGGTGGAGGTGGAGGAGGTGGTGGCGGAGGTGGTGGGGGTGGTGGCGGCGGACAGTACTGCGGGACAGAAAAAAACACCATCAATTACTGAAGGAGTGCAGCAATACAAGGGGCTTCATCTGACACAACATTACAAGACACAAGAGGACGAGTTTGGTGATATACTCACCAGAACACAACGACAAGGTATACAATTAGTGGAGTTGCTGTCGTCCGGCTGTGTAGGGCGAAAGGAAAAATATAAATTATTCAAAACATTCGATGAACACAAATGCACCCTAACTTGTACATCATTATATGACCTAAGAGGACTAACTTGGTGATGTACTCACGAGTAAGTAGCCTGAAGGAGTAGTAACTTGTCGACAAGGTCTTGGAGTAGTACTCGAAGACCACTGTAGCGGCAAGAAAAGAGACCGAAGAACACCATCAGTAACACGAGCAGTTGAAGGACACAAGAGCTTGATCTTCGCACATTATTATAACACATAATAAGGGGACATACTCGGTAGTATACTCACGTCTACAGGACAAGGAGGGACAGGATAGCTGTAGGGTTGGCTCCGGGCCCAGGTGACCCCGGCGACCCCTACACCAGAGAAACACCAAGTGATTCACGTTATCTTAAGTCAAGTTAAGTGATATCATTTGTAGATATATGAAGATATATTAGATACAAAAGATAGTTATATAGTAAAAAAAAAATATTCTGTACTTAGGAAAGTCTGTATACAGATAATTTACGCTGTACTTTATATATATATATATATATATATATATATATATATATATATATATATATATATATATATATATATATATATATATATATATATATATATTTTATATAGGGGGGTACCACCACTGGTGTAATTATAGGGACCCACAGCCTCAGAGAAGGGAACACAGAGCACTCAGGGAAAAACTTGACATTTAACTCTGAATACGAAAGAGTGTTCACTTCTCCTACCACCCCCTTTTTTTTTATTATGATGTACACTTTATTATGCAAGGTTATACAGTTACATATCTGATTTTATACAAAAAATGAACATTAAGAGGACACAAGAAAAAGTTCGCTTCCTAGAGGCTGTAGATTTCCTCGAACTCCTCCGACGCCGGGCAGGAACCGAGGATGCAGCGGGCATTTCCCCTCTGGATCGCGACACTGAGGCGCTGAAAGAGAAAACTTGCTGCTCTAGGGTCTCTTGTGGTGTCAATGAGCTTGGAACCAAGATCCTTAAGGAACCTTCTTGCACTCTCACCCCATGGGCCTAGGGTCACAGACCCTATTGGAACGAAATTGTACCTTTGATCTAATTGCCTGTACTTGACTGACTTTTGTTTTTCTCTGTGTGTCGCTGCGGCTCCTGCCGTGCCGGCAGAGAGGGTGATGTATGTCGTTGCCAGGGTGGATACGCAAGTATAGTCCCATGCTAATTGCCTGCCACCCTTCCACGGACGCAGTGTGATTCCGTCTGGTCGGCCGGCAAAGCTAACAGAGTCACGGTTCAGTAGGTTGCGGGGCTCTCTCTCCGCTGGACACTGAGCAGAGGCAAGGCTTCTTTTAATGATGTCGTTGACTTCGTCGTGTCTAGTGTGCCAACCACCCGATTTTCCACAGTGCAGGCCATGCAATTATATATATATATATATATATATATATATATATATATATATATATATATATATATATATATATATAAATATATATATATATATATATATATATATATATATATATATATATATATATATATATATATATATATCTTGAGATGTATGTATATATATACAATATATATATACATACATTATATATATATATGTATATATATATATATATGTATGTATATATATATATATATATATATATATATATATATATATATATATATATATATATATATATATATATATATATATCGATGATGATGACCTTTGGTGGGTGGCATAACGATATCAAAGCTATCTAGTTTTGGAGGCAATGACTATTTCAATTCCCCGGTAGAAGGGTGTTATCCAAAGGTCACCCAGTATACTGTCTGTCAAGCTGTCTGTCAAACCTCACAAGACAGACAGTATACTCTATGTCTTGTGAGGTTTTCCAAGTCTTGGAATACTTTTTTTCTTTTTTTTTCTTATTCTTTTTTTGCAGGGATATTCCTGCGTAGGCCCTAAGCCTCTGGCTGGCCCACTGCGCGGGCCCTAAGCCTCTGGCTGGCCCACTAAGTGTTGCTTGTTTCTGTTTTACTTGGGCGGAGTATGAGTATATATGACTCGTATGGTCGCTTCAGTAAGATTTTGTCCCACGTGTTTAACAACTTCTTCTGTTCTGTTGAATCTAAGTTGAAATCCTAATGGGTTTGTTACTGTGCACTGTGTTGGATAATGTTCCAGTGGTCTGTCTGGCATTTCTCCACAGTGTTGACATTTGGAATAAGAACAGTTGTGTCAGATTTGTAGGTGAGAGGAAAATATCCAGAGGCAAAAAAGGCGTTGAATAAGTTAGTGATAGCAGCAATGTTAGAAACTGGGAGTTGTCGAAGGAGGGTATGTCCAATGCCAGACGCACCAGGGCCTCTGTGACGCGTGCCCATGAGAGCGGTCTTGACATCAGCTCGAGTCAGGGGAGTCTGTAGTTCAGTGTATGAGTTGAGGTTGTCAAGGTGGATGAGGGCGTCAGGTGTTGTTTCATGTCTGTTTTGGTGTACCCAGTCTTCACCTACTTCAATGTTGGGAAGGGCAGTTGGTTCAGGAGGATGTGGATGAAAAATGCGTTCCCAATGGTGTTTAAAAATTGTAATTTCTTCATCAGGTTCAGTGATTTTGTTTTTACTATATACGAGGTATTTAAATAGTGTATGAGTTGATACTTGTACATGTTTGATTTGTTTCCAAAATTCCTGAGGTGTCAGTTTTCTGTGTTGCTCTGCTTGTTCAATGAATTGTGTTTCCATTGCTTAGTGTGGTCTTCAACAAGGCTGTTGAGGATGTAGTTTTTTAATGTTGTGAGGTCCCAGAGTACTTGTCTATGGTGATGTATGTTGTGTAAGAATCGAGAATGATAACAAATTAAGAGGCGTTTTGTGCGAATGGAAGGGGTGGTCATCTTTTTTCCGCATATGCTACCTTCTAAGCCCATTGCTACATTGCTCAGTAATCTGTACAAATAACTTGTAATATATTGATTTTAACAGCAATTTTTTTTTCAAGAAATTGTTATGCTTTGCCAGTAATATATTCCCGACTAATTTGATTGATTGATTGTTGCCGCCGGAGACGGCAAGTTTACTGTGCACCCCATACCTATCCTGTGAGCGGTAGCGCAAAAAGTATTAGAGGACACAAAAGGTCTTTATCAGACCTCATCTTAGATTATTACATAAACAATTTCATCTATCCTTCACACCTTATAGTTACAATGTCAGCTAGTTACACAGAAAGTACTATATAACTCTTCACGATTAAACCAGCAATAATCCTGTTTTTTTTTTAACTCAAAACGAAAAGAATAGAAATCTGAAGCCTCATATGTTGACGTTCCCAAGGAAGGTGCAGCACATCATATTTTTTATGATAGTGAAGACGTCGCAAGATCTTCACTATCCAGTGAAGAATCCACTATTCCCTTGCTCCAGCTGGGGATGTACAGCGCCCCCCCCCCCCACTATCCTCCTCATCATAATACAACAACAACGACACCGTTACCTTCACAAGGCCTATTGGGGCGACACCAGACAACTATTATTTACATCATGTAAAGCTCTTTCATCAACCTGTCCTCCTAAGGTTTCCCAACGTCAAGAAAACAGTCAATTTAGAGTGTCCTCGTATAACCTATCAGAGGACTCGAAACAGAAAACGGGACACTACTTCACTTTCGCGAGCCGCTTCCAGTTTCCAGTACGACCATTTTTGGCCTTATATAACGCATACGAGCGAAAAGAGACGTTTTTTGTAGGACACGTTGTTTTAGCCAGAAGATGAAGAGACGACGACAATCGACTTGAGAATGGTCCATGACGGACTGAAACGTCGTCGTCCCTTCACCTTCTAGTGTGAAGGTGAAGGGACGTTTCGGTCCGTCCTGGACCGTTATCAAGTCGATTGTCACATTATCACAATCGACTTGATAATGATCAGGATGGACCGAAACGTGGTCGTTTCCCCATCTTCTGATGTGTGGTTTGGTCATTATAACTTGAGCCATGTTATTGTGACCCATCGTCTGCAGCGAGAAAATCTCTTATTAACTTATCACTACAGGTTAATCCTCGAGTTCTTGGTCCCCGACACTGTCGACGACACACATACGCACACAGTTCAAGTTTCCACAACTGCTCAGCACATCTTGAGGTTATCTTGAGATGATTTCGGGGCTTTAGTGTCCCTTGCGGCCCGGTCCTCGACCAGGCCTCTACTCCCAGGAAGCAGCCCGGGACAGCTAACTAACTCCCAGGTACCTATTTACTGCTAGGTAAAAGGGGCATCAGGGTGAAAGAAACTCTGCCCATTGTTTCTCGCCAGCGCCCGGGATCGAACCCGGGACCACAGGATCACGCGTCCAGTGTTCTGTCCGCTCTGCCACCGGCTCCCAGCCGGCGGCTGGGCTTTGAACAGCCTGAGTACTGTAATATTCTTGGAACATTAACAAAATCTCGTAGAAATGAGGCAAAGTGAAATTCACATTTGTTACTCCATCTATCATTCTAATATGCAGGAAGAACCGCACGTCTATGGGTCATCCAGTAAGGTTAGCAGACTTCTAGATGTTACCACTGCTAGGCTTAATCTTGGCTACTAGTACCTCTGGGAGTTTATAACGTCTGCTGATGTAGATTTGACTAAATGTAAACTCTGTCAGCAGAACTATTCGCATACTTTGCGTCATTGTGTAATGGAATGTGAAAAAATAACGGAATTCAGAGATAACACTATCAATGGAGTCCAAGAAATGTGTAAGTACTTTATTCATAATGATGTACTGCCGGAAATCTTAGCGAAGTATCCAAAATTTGCTTACTGTAGGTGCAGCCTGCACATGACTGTAAAGCTGCCGCCCAGTTAGGTGGGTGTGCAGCAAGACTAGTAACTCTGTGACTCACCATAGATGTAAATTGTCTTGTATAGTGACTGTTGTGAGCCTCTTGTTGAATCACTTGTGATACAAAAAGATTATCGATCTATATATGGGGGCGGTGTGCTGGACAAACATATCAATGGTGACACTAACTTTCCACATATGTCAGTTGCTAAATTTAAAACTGTACTTGTGGTAGGTCTCGAGCCCATTGTTGATGTGACGATGTGAATTAAACTTTGCAACTATTTCATCAAGTGCAGGCGATGAGTCACAATAACGTGGCTGAAGTATGTTGACCAGACCACACACTAGAAGATGAAGAGACGACGACGTTTCGGTCCGTCCTGGACCATTCTCAAATCGATTGAGAATGGACTCAAGGAATATTTCATCAAGATTGTAACTTGCTTACCTAAATGAATTATAGGGTAAAGTCCCTGAGCCCATTATATGCCTCTGTAACCCTTTTCACTACCGCCCACGGGATGGGTATGGGTGCATAATAAAAAAAAAATTGAAATCCACTTACCCAACACTAACACCAGCTTCACTATCGGCAGCCGCATCTCCCGCGCTCTCTCCACAACGGGTCGCAATCGACAACTTCACTGGAAGATGACACAGTAAATCTTAAGCTTATATACCCGCCTTGGCGAAGCCTCTGGCTATTGTTGTGTTTGAGGACATCCCTTGGCGCCGGTGATTGGTCAAATAGTTTTAGATAAGTTTACCTTCACCGCCCAGTGCTACATAAGGAAATAAACTGTCATATATATATATATATATATATATATATATATTAGTATATTTTGGTAGCAGTCATTCTTGTAAACATATATTATACTTTTTCGGTCATATTTAATAATATATATATATATATATATATATATATATATATATATATATATATATATATATATATATATATATATATATATATATATACCATTAGCTTGTAAAAAAAATTGTACATTGTGGCATTAATCTATTCCCAAACAAACCGGTCAACACCGTCTAGCGACTTTTTTAAGTCAAGCGATGGAGGAGAGTCGAGATACGAAGCATCATACTCTGGCGTTCGAAGGATAAGTGTGATTAAATATTTTTTAAGTAGTAAAGCGTCTCTTTGCTCAGCCTTGGGGCCCAGCTGGTGAGCCACGCTTCCTACAACGCCCCTAGTCATTACGCTAAGCTCTCATACACTCTGAAAGCTTTAAGAGATGGTTCCCATCTGAATGGAGACCAGCTCAATATATATATATATATATATATATATATATATATATATATATATATATATATATATATATATATATATGCGAACAAGCCTGAATGGTCCCCAGGACATATGCAACTGAAAACTCACACCCCAGAAGTGACTCGAACCCATACTCCCAGAAGCAACGCAACTGGTATGTACAAGACGCCTTAATCCACTTGACCATCACGACCGGACAAAATGAGGTGATAGCCGAGGCTATTTGAACCACCCCACCGCCGGCACTCGGATAGTTATCTTGGGCATAGCATTTTACCAAATCACCTCATTCTTTGGGGCAACACGTGAGGAACACAAATGCGAACAAGCCTGAATGGTCCCCAGGACATATGCAACTGAAAACTCACACCCCAGAAGTGACTCGAACCCATACTCCCAGAAGCAACGCAACTGGTATGTACAAGACGCCTTAATCCACTTGACCATCACGACCGGACAAAATGAGGTGATAGCCGAGGCTATTTGAACCACCCCACCGCCGGCACTCGGATAGTTATCTTGGGCATAGCATTTTACCAAATCACCTCATTCTTTGGGGCAACACGTGAGGAACACAAATGCGAACAAGCCTGAATGGTCCCCAGGACATATGCAACTGAAAACTCACACCCCAGAAGTGACTCGAACCCATACTCCCAGAAGCAACGCAACTGGTATGTACAAGACGCCTTAATCCACTTGACCATCACGACCGGACAAAATGAGGTGATAGCCGAGGCTATTTGAACCACCCCACCGCCGGCACTCGGATAGTTATCTTGGGCATAGCATTTTACCAAATCACCTCATTCTTTGGGGCAACACGTGAGGAACACAAATGCGAACAAGCCTGAATGGTCCCCAGGACATATGCAACTGAAAACTCACACCCCAGAAGTGACTCGAACCCATACTCCCAGAAGCAACGCAACTGGTATGTACAAGACGCCTTAATCCACTTGACCATCACGACCGGACAAAATGAGGTGATAGCCGAGGCTATTTGAACCACCCCACCGCCGGCACTCGGATAGTTATCTTGGGCATAGCATTTTACCAAATCACCTCATTCTTTGGGGCAACACGTGAGGAACACAAATGCGAACAAGCCTGAATGGTCCCCAGGACATATGCAACTGAAAACTCACACCCCAGAAGTGACTCGAACCCATACTCCCAGAAGCAACGCAACTGGTATGTACAAGACGCCTTAATCCACTTGACCATCACGACCGGACAAAATGAGGTGATAGCCGAGGCTATTTGAACCACCCCACCGCCGGCACTCGGATAGTTATCTTGGGCATAGCATTTTACCAAATCACCTCATTCTTTGGGGCAACACGTGAGGAACACAAATGCGAACAAGCCTGAATGGTCCCCAGCCTCGGCTATCACCTCATTTTGTCCGGTCGTGATGGTCAAGTGGATTAAGGCGTCTTGTACATACCAGTTGCGTTGCTTCTGGGAGTATGGGTTCGAGTCACTTCTGGGGTGTGAGTTTTCAGTTGCATATGTCCTGGGGACCATTCAGGCTTGTTCGCATTTGTGTTCCTCACGTGTTGCCCCAAAGAATGAGGTGATTTGGTAAAATGCTATGCCCAAGATAACTATCCGAGTGCCGGCGGTGGGGTGGTTCAAATAGCCTCGGCTATCACCTCATTTTGTCCGGTCGTGATGGTCAAGTGGATTAAGGCGTCTTGTACATACCAGTTGCGTTGCTTCTGGGAGTATGGGTTCGAGTCACTTCTGGGGTGTGAGTTTTCAGTTGCATATGTCCTGGGGACCATTCAGGCTTGTTCGCATTTGTGTTCCTCACGTGTTGCCCCAAAGAATGAGGTGATTTGGTAAAATGCTATGCCCAAGATAACTATCCGAGTGCCGGCGGTGGGGTGGTTCAAATAGCCTCGGCTATCACCTCATTTTGTCCGGTCGTGATGGTCAAGTGGATTAAGGCGTCTTGTACATACCAGTTGCGTTGCTTCTGGGAGTATGGGTTCGAGTCACTTCTGGGGTGTGAGTTTTCAGTTGCATATGTCCTGGGGACCATTCAGGCTTGTTCGCATTTGTGTTCCTCACGTGTTGCCCCAAAGAATGAGGTGATTTGGTAAAATGCTATGCCCAAGATAACTATCCGAGTGCCGGCGGTGGGGTGGTTCAAATAGCCTCGGCTATCACCTCATTTTGTCCGGTCGTGATGGTCAAGTGGATTAAGGCGTCTTGTACATACCAGTTGCGTTGCTTCTGGGAGTATGGGTTCGAGTCACTTCTAGGGTGTGAGTTTTCAGTTGCATATGTCCTGGGGACCATTCAGGCTTGTTCGCATTTGTGTTCCTCACGTGTTGCCCCAAAGAATGAGGTGATTTGGTAAAATGCTATGCCCAAGATAACTATCCGAGTGCCGGCGGTGGGGTGGTTCAAATAGCCTCGGCTATCACCTCATTTTGTCCGGTCGTGATGGTCAAGTGGATTAAGGCGTCTTGTACATACCAGTTGCGTTGCTTCTGGGAGTATGGGTTCGAGTCACTTCTGGGGTGTGAGTTTTCAGTTATATATATATATATATATATATATATATATATATATATATATATATATATATATATATATATATATATATATATATATATATATATATATATATATATATATATATGTCGTACCTAGTAGCCAGAACGCACTTTTCAGCCTACTATGCAAGGCCCGATTTGCCTAATAAGCCAAGTTTTCATGAATTAATTGTTTTTCGACTACCTAACCTACCTAACCTAACCTAACCTAACTTTTTCGGCTACCTAACCTAACCTAACCTATAAAGATAGGTTAGGTTAGGTTAGGTAGGGTTGGTTAGGTTCGGTCATATATCTACGTTAATTTTAACTCCAATAAAAAAAATTGACCTCATACTTTATAGGTTAGGTTAGGTTAGGTTAGGTAGCCGAAAAAGTTAGGTTAGGTTAGGTAGGTTAGGTAGTCGAAAAACAATTAATTCATAAAAACTTGGCTTATTAGGCAAATCGGGCCTTGCATAGTAGGCTGAGAAGTGAGTTCTGGCTACTAGGTACGACATATATATATATATATATATATATATATATATATATATATATATATATATATATATATATATATATATATATATATATATATATATGTCGTACCTAGTAGCCAGAACGCACTTCTCAGCCTACTATACAAGGCCCGATTTGCCTAATAAGCCAAGTTTTCATGAATTATTTGTTTTTCGACTACCTAACCTACCTAACCTTACCTAACCTAACTTTTTTGGCTACCTAACTTAACCTAACCTATAACGATAGGTTAGGTTAGGTTAGGTAGGGTTGGTTAGGTTCGGTCATATATCTACGTTAATTTTAACTCCAATAAAAAAAAATTGACCTCATATAGAATGAAATGGGTAGCTTTATCATTTCATAAGAAAAAAAATAGAGAAAATATATTACTTCAAGAAAACTTGGCTTATTAGGCAAATCGGGCCATGCATAGTAGGCTGAGAAGTGCGTTCTGGCTACTAGGTACGACATATATATATATATATATATATATATATATATATATATATATATATATATATATATATATATATATATGTATATATATATATATATATATATATATATATATATATATATATATATATATATATATATATATATGTCGTACCTAATAGCCAGAACGCACTTCTCAGCCTACTATTCAAGGCCCGATTTGCCTAATAAGCCAAGTTTTCATGAATTAATGTTTTTTCGTCTACCTAACCTACCTAACCTAACCTAACCTAGCTTTTTTAGGCTACCTAACCTAACCTTACCTATAAATATAGGTTAGGTTAGGTTAGGTAGGGTTGGTTAGGTTTGGTCATATATCTACGTTAATTTTAACTCCAATAAAAAAAAATTGACCTCATACATAGAGAAAAGGGTTGCTTTATCATTTCATAAGAAAAAAATTATAGTAAATATATTAATTCAGGAAAACTTGGCTTATTAGGCAAATCGGGCCTTGAATAGTAGGCTGAGAAGTGAGTTCTGGCTACTAGGTACGACATATATATATATATATATATATATATATATATATATATATATATATGTCGTACCTAGTAGCCAGAACTCACTTCTCAGCCTACTATGAATGGCCCGATTTGCCTAATAAGCCAAGTTTTCTTGAATTATTATATTTTCTCATTTTTTTTCTTATGAAATGATAAAGCTACCCATTTCATTATGTATGAGGTCAAATTTTTTTATTGGAGTTAAAATTAACGTAGATATATGACCGAACCTAACCATCCCTACCTAACCTAACCTAACCTATCTTTATAGGTTAGGTTAGGTTAGGGAGCTGAAAAAGGTAAGTTAGGTTAGGTTAGGTTGGTTAGATAGTCGAAAAACAATTAATTCATGAAAACTTGGCTTATTAGGCAAATCGGGCCTTGCATAGTAGGCGGAGAAGTGCGTTCTGGCTATTAGGTACGACATATATATATATATATATATATATATATTAGTATATTTTGGTAGCAGTCTTTCCTGTAGACATATATTATTAAATATGACCGAAAAAGTAAGATTAATAATTCTAACACGAATTTTCTCTATCTTACATTTCTTTTCACTGTTGATGGTAATTCAAAGATCAATTCTCCAAAATTCATTTTTATTTCTAGTCTGACGCGACACTTGAGCGCGTTTCGTAAAACTTATTACATTTTCAAAGACTTTAGTTTACAAACACACAACTGAAACTGAATAGAGCTTTCACATCTTCGAGGTTTATATCTACATTTGAGTGAGGTGGATGAGGTGAAAAACGAACTTTCAACAATGGGTATTCAATGGGTATTAAATTCCAACACAAGACAGAACACGAAACAATGGGTATTGAATGGGTATTAAATTCAAACACAAGACAGAACACGAAACAATGGGTATTGAATGGAAGTAATTGTAGAAAGCCTATTGGTCCATATTTCTTGATGCATCTATATTGGAGCGGAATCTTGAAGTGGGTAGAATATAGTTGTGCATTAATTGACTGTTGATTGCTGGTGTTGACTTCTTGATGTGTAGTGCCTCGCAGACGTCAAGCCGCCTGCTATCGCTGTATCTATCGATGATTTCTGTGTTGTTTGCTAAGATTTCTCTGGTGATGGTTTGTTTGTGGGAAGAGATTATATGTTCCTTAATGGAGCCTTGTTGCATAAGCAACAGCGTACCTGTGAATAAAACAATCGGGATGATAGCGGACAGAGTGTATCGTGATCCGGCCTGTACTCCTCTTGACATACCAGAAAACATTCTAAGGAAACTACTCCAAGCTTGTACTAAAGAGGCACCCTTCTTGAGCCCTGATGGGCATATGTATAAGCAAGTAGATGGGGTCGCCATGGGTTCTCCGCTAGGCGTCCTGTTTGCAAACTTCTACACGGGTACCATCAAACAGAAGGTCTTAGATGACATGAACTTGAAACCTGCCATATACTGCAGGTATGTTGACGACATTTTTACACAGGTACCTGATGTCAGACGTCTGCAGGAGCTGAAGGAGGCATTCGAGCGGAATCCTGTGTAGAGTTTCACTTACGAGATGGAGAAGGATGGGAAGTTGCCCTTTGTAGATGTAACAGTCATGGAAAGGAGCAGAGGTTTCCACACTGCAGTCTACACTAAGGAAACAAACATAGGAATGTGCCTCAATGCCAACAGTGACTGCCCAGACAGGTACTTGTACAAGAGGAGTGTTGTCAACGCTTACGTCGACCGTGCTCTCAGCCACAGCTCAGGATGGAAGCAAGTCGATGAAGAACTATGTAGGGTAAGGTAGGTCCTAGTCAACAACGGCTTCTCCAATGGTTTCGTTGAAGACATCATAAAGAGGAAGGTGAAACGCCATGCAACCTCTGAAGAGTCAACTAACACAACACCTGTACTCCCTATTAGACTATTTTACAGGAACTTCTTTTGCACAGCTCATGAAACGGAGGAAAGGGTCCTGAAAAATATTGTTAATAGGAACGTTATCCCTACAGACAAAAATCAGAAGATACAATTGACGATTTACTATAAAACCAAAAAAAACGGCCAATCTACTCATGAAAAACTCTCCAGACCCAAAGCAGAACGCCTTAAAGGAGACTAACGTCGTCTATGCCTTCAAATGCCCACTTGGAGACTGTAAGCCCCAAAGAACTCAGTATATAGGCAAGACAACAACATCTCTTTCCAGGCGATTAACAATGCATAAGCAACAGGGCTTCATCAAGGAACATATAATCTCTTCCCACAACCAGACCATCACCAGAGAAGTCTTAACAAACAACACAGAAATCATCGATAGATACAGCAATAGTAGGCGGTTTGACAACTGTGAGGCACTACACATCAAAAAGTCTACACCAGCAATCAGCAGTCAATTAATGCACAACTATATTCTACCCACTTCAAGACTCCGTACCAATATAGAAGCATCAAGAGGAAGTATGGGCCAATAGGCCCTTTGCAGTTACTTCCATTCTTCCCTCTCATTTATCCAATTAATACCCAATGTTCCGTGTTCTGTCTTGTGTTGGTCAAAAGTTTGTTCACCTCATCCAAAACTGTTGCAACATATCACCTCACCCAAATGCGAGCATATAAGACAAGCTGTTTAAGTGTTTAGCATAAGTAAAACTCTGTTTAGTGTTTTCAGGTTACAGTTGTGTGTGTGTAAACTAAAGTCTTTGAAAATGTAATAAGTTATTACGAAACGCGTTCAAGCGTCGCGTCAGACTAGAAATAAAAATGAATTTTGGAGAATTCCCTGAGTTTTTTTGATGAAGAGAGTGCTAAAATATATGAAATTGGGAAGAGTTTACAGTACCCGAAGATGTTTTTGGGTTACTCGTTGGCCAAGCTAAACGAACATTGTATAATCACGTCCCCGAAGCGAAACCAGAAATTAGAAACTCATTGGTGGTACCTTATGCGGTGGGACTTGAAAAACTTTCCCCAGTTTTTAAGAACCTTAATACTAATTTGGTGTTCACTAATAGCACGATAAATTGTAATTAAAACAAAAAATCCCGGTACAGCAGGTCGTGTGTATTCGATTCCCTGCAATGATTGAGTCTGTGTACCTCGGACAAACAGGAAAATCCTTGCAATTGCGTTTGTCACAATATGCTTATAATATTAGAACTGCCCAAACGTCTAGTGCATTGTCTCTACACGCAAGTTTGTGTGTTCACACTATTAATTGGAATGGAGCAAAGAGCATTACCAATTGCAATGGTTTCGTGGAGGGGAATTTGATTGAGTCTGCCCTAATCAGTGTCCAAATCTTCTCAATGTTAGTACTGGTATGTACAAACTTGACCCATTTTTAAGTAACAATATTGCACAACAGTTTAAGAAAAAACTCTGATAGAGAGGTTACAATGTCTCATTACAATATTATAATCATATGTATGTGTGTTCAATGAGGTTTTTCTTTAATCTTATTCTCTGACCGCTTAATCCTTCTGACTATTCTACAATAATCTATACCTGTTTTTGGGTAATTCTTTCCCCGAGGATGGGTGGTCATGTTCCAGTTGTTCGCCTGTACCCTTCCTTTGTTTTTCTCAAGTCAGTCTGGTGTTGACTCCGGTTTTGATCGGCCGAAACGTTCATCTTCCTTTCCCATTTCCATTAGTATATTTTGGTAGCAGTCTTTCTTGTAAACATATATTGTGGAATATGACCGAAAGGGTAAGAGTAATGATTCTAACACGAATCTTCTCAATATTTCTAATGTTTTTCTTCACTGTCGAGGGTAATTGAAAAATTAACTCTCCAAAGTTCGTTTTCACACTTTATTAATGGTCTGACGCCTAGAAGCTTCTCGCAAGACACTTACATTTTCCAAGACAATTTTACATATTCTGTTTCATGCTTATACTCGTTTTTGGATGAGGTGATAGGGCACAAATCAATGGGTAAAGTCAATTGTACGTACTCTGATAAAACGATTGGGGTGAGATGATAAAACAGAGAACACGAATCAATGGGTACATTATGTGTTTTTATCTTCTTGCTTCTGTGTTGGTTCGGGGTCTTGAAGTGGGTAGAATGTAATTATGTGTTAATTGGGTGTTGATTGCTGGTGCTCACTTTTTGATGTGTAGGGCCTCGCTGATGTCGAGTCTCCTGCTATCGCTGTATCTATCGATTATTTCTGTGATGCTTGTTAAGATTTCTCTGGTGATGGGCTGGTTGGGTGAGGAGATTATATGTTCCTTGATGGAGCCCTGTTGTTTGTGCATTGTTAATTGTCTAGAAAGAGACGTTGTTGTCTTGCCTATATACTGAAATCTGTGGGGCTGACAGTCCCCAAGTGGGCATGTGAAGGCATAGACGACGTTGGTTTCTTTCAATGCGTTCTGTTCGGTGTCAGGAGAGTTCTTCATGAGTAGGTTGGCCGTTTCCTTATTTTTATCGTAAATTGTCAATTGTATTTTCTGATTTTTGTCTGTGGGGATAACGTTCCTATTAATAACTTTATTTCAGGACACTTTCCTCCATTTATGATCAGTCGAAAAAAAGTTCCTGTAAACAGTCTAATAGCGGGTACAAGTGTTGTGTTAGTTGACTCTTCAGAGGTTGCATGGCGTTTCACCTTTCTGTTAATGACGTCTTCAACATTAACCGTTAGAGCAGCCATTGTTGACTAGGACCTGCCTTACCCCTACAGAGTTCTTCGTCGACCTGCTTCCAACCAGAGCTGTGAGTGAGAGCACGGTCGACGTAAGCGTTAACAACACTCCTCTTGTACCTGTCTGGGCAGTCTTTATTGGCATTAAGACACATTCCTATGTTCGTTTCCATAGTGTAGACAGCAGTGTGGAAATCACCATTCCTTTCCATGACTGATACATCTAGAAAGGGAAACTTCCCATTACTCTCCATCTTGTATGTGAAACTTAACACCTAATTTTGCTCGAATGCCTCCTTCAGCTGCGCCAAATGTCTGATAAATGACGCTTTTAAGCGTCAGACCATAAATAAGATGTGAAAATGAGCTTTGGAGAGTTAATTTTTAAATTACACTCGACAGTGAAGGAAAACATAAGAAATATTGAGAAGATTCGTGTTAGAATCATTAATCTTTTACCCTTTTGGTCATATTCAACAACATATACTACTATATATATATAGCCCCCTTCTTCCAGCCAGAGGTGGTATATATATATATATATATATATATATATATATATATATATATATATATATATATATATATATATATATATATATATATATATATAACTGAAAACTCACACCCCCAGAAGTGACTCGAACCCATACTGCCAGGAGCAACGCAACTGGAATGTACAGGACGCTTTAATCCACTTGACCATCACGACCGGACAAAAGGAAGTGATAGCCGAAGGTATTTGAATCTCTTCCCCGCCGGCACTCGGATTTTAATCTTGGGCATAGCATTTTATCAAATCACCTCAATCTTTGGGGCACACGTGAGTAACACAAATGCGAACAAGCCTGAATGTCGCATTTGTGTTCCTCACGTGTGCCCCAAAGAATGAGGTGATTTGATAAAATGCTATGCCCAAGATTACCATCCGAGTGCCGGCGGGGAAGTGGTTCAAATACCTTCGGCTATCACTTCCTTTTGTCCAGTCGTGATGGTCAAGCGGATTAAGGCGTCCTGTACATACCAGTTGCGTTGTTCCTGGCAGTATGGGTTCAAGTCACTTCTGGGGTGTGAGTTTTCAGTTGCATGTAGTCCTGGGGACCATTCAGGCTTGTTCGCATATATATATATATATATATATATATATATATATATATATATATATATATATATATATATATATATATATATATATATATATATATATATATATATATATATATATATATATGTCGTACCTAGTAGCCAGAACTCACTTTTTGCCCTATTATGCAAGGCCCGATTTGCCTAATAAGCCAAGTTTTCCTGAATTAATATATTTTTTCTAATTTTTTTCTTATGAAATGATAAAGCTACCCATTTCATTATGTATGAGGTCAATTTTTTTTTATTGGAGTTAAAATTAACGTAGATATATGACCGAACCTAACCAACCCTACCTAACCTAACCTAACCTATCTTTATAGGTTAGGTTTGGTTAGGTAGCCGAAAAAGTTAGGTTAGGTTAGGTTAGGTTAGGTAGGTTAGGTAGTCGAAAAACAATTAATTCATGAAAACTTGGCTTATTAGGCAAATCTGGCCTTGCATAGTAGGCTGAGAAGTGCGTTCTGGCTACTAGGTACGACATATATATATATATATATATATATATATATATATATATATATATATATATATAGCTTTTAGTTCTTAGATAACATTTCGCCATGTAGGATTTTATCAGACGTGTGACTGATGCCCCGTGTCAGTGTGAATCAAGTGGAAGCCCGAGGGAGCAATGAGGTCGAGAGTTACACCTACACACGATGAAGCTGCCGCCTCTAACACCTTCAGGTGTACATAATAATAATAAGCAACATTTGCATAGGTACCTTCTCATCCGCCTCCCAGCGGGATGATCTCTGATCACATCACTTTAGATTTAGAAACTTTATTCCTAGCTAATTAATATATGTGACAGCTGAATACAGCATTATGCAATACATGCAATAGTGTACCATCATATGACACGGTACATACAAGAGTGTACCATATGAACACATGACCCTGGAACATACAAGAGTGTACCATATGAACACATGACCCTGGTACATACAAGAGTGTACCATATGAACACATGACCCTGGTACATACAAGAGTGTACCATATGAACACATGACCCTGGTACATACAAGAGTGTACCATATGAACACATGACCCTGGTACATAAAGAAACAAATCATTAACATATAAATATGATTGTACTGAGGTTCTAGGTTGTCTCCACTACCTGTTTAGGTCGTCTACGGACCCGGGCATGACAGCGTCCTCAACATGCAGTGTAGTGCTCACATTACTCAAAGTAACGCAGACGTGGCATTACTAACAACAGGGTGTCCAGCGCAGCAGCTCCCCACAGTAGTCAACAATCCCTGGGAATCTTTGTTTACATCTATCAGCTGTTGTCTAATTTTGCGGAGGCATTATTTAGCGAACGTCCCTGACGACATAAACACAACAGCCGCATGATTTAAAGCCTGCCATATTTACCCCTTATGACCTTCCAGTATTTACCATACTACAGACAGCGACCTTGAAATCAATGCTGAAATTCAGTAGAAGGCGTCACTGAAACCTAATGAGGAAAGTCAGTAAATGGAAATTTCATCCTCGTAAAGAAAACAAAATTGGAAATGTTTTGCATAACCAGAAACGTTCGATCCGAAGAATCCGACTTAGCCTCCTGAGGCCGATGTAAAGACAACGTCAGTTTTATTTTGTTTTTACTAGTGAGTCGGATTTTTAACTGATCGATTCCGTAAAAAAAAAATACATTTTAGGTGAGATGAGGAAGTGGTGAATGATACCTGACTCGGGGTTTAATAGGGGGTAAATATATAAATAAAAATTCAAATCAATTTAATAAGGGTAAATAGTCTCCCAAACCTGGGAGAATTGCCTCCAATTAGGTAGAAGTGGTTTCTCTCTATGGACAACGACACGCTTTGGTATGCAGTGTTGCTGGGGGCGGTGGTGTAAGGTATATATCACGCTGGCTGTGTCCAGTGTGTTGCTGGGTGTGGCGTTGTGAGGTATGTATCACGCTGGCTGTGTCCAGTGTGATACACACACATACTCTCTCTCTCTCTCTCTCTCTCTCTCTCTCTCTCTCTCTCTCTCTCTCTCTCTCTCTCTCTCTCTCTCTCTCTCTCTTTCTTTCTTTCTCTCTTTCTTTCTTTCTTTCTCTCTCTCTCTTTCTTTCTTTCTCTCTCTCTCTTTCTTTCTTTCTTTCTCTCTCTCTGTCTCTCTCTCTCTCTCTCTGTCTCTCTCTCTCTCTCTCTCTCTCTCTCTCTCTCTCTCTCTCTCTCTCTCTCTCTCTCTCTCTCTCTCTCTCTCTCTCTCTCTCTCTCTCTCTCTCTCTCTCTCTCTCTATCTCTCTCTCTCTCTCTCTATCTCTCTCTCTCTTTCTTTCTCTCTCTCTCTCTCTCTCTCTCTCTCTCTCTCTCTCTCTCTCTCTCTCTCTCTCTCTCTCTCTCTCTCTCTCTCTCTCTCTCTCTATCTCTCTCTCTCTCTCTCTATCTCTCTCTCTCTTTCTTTCTCTCTCTCTCTCTCTCTCTCTCTCTCTCTCTCTCTCTCTCTCTCTCTCTCTCTCTCTCTCTCTCTCTCTCTCTCTCTCTCTCTCTCTCTTTCTCTGGGTTGACCGATCCCAACCAGCCTATGACAGTCACCTTCCTCCCATGTATCATCTTGAACAGTTGAGTGAAACTATTCTCCAGTGTCTGACCTGTCACCTTGGACAAGAATCCGGCATCGCCCGAGTCTATCATCCCGTTCCCCATTCTCCACTCTTTCACAATCTCCCCTATTTCTTATATCACTTTCCTGTCTCCCCTATTTCTTATCTCTCTTATACTATTCTCCTCCCCCCTCCCCTCCCCTGTCTTCACGTCTTCCAAGAACAGCCTCCACAACTTTTCCTGCCACTCACCACTTACCTTACCCTTCACCCTTCCCAATCTTTCCTACCCTTCTCAACTTTTTCTTCCTTTGTTGACCAAAGCACACACTAGAAAGTGAAGGGACGACGACGTTTCTGTCCGTCCTGGACCATTCTCAAGTCGATTGTGATGAGGGAAGGAGGCGAAGGCATTAAATCGGCAAGAGAAAGGTGAGGAGAAGGAAATCTTAGAGGAAGAAAAAGCAAGGCAAAAGGTACGGAAGGTAAAGTGTAATAAAGGGGATAGTAATAGGAATAAGTAAGGGATCGTAAGAGAAATAAAGGGAAAGAAAGAGAAAGATAAATGGAAGGGTAAGCTTATGTTAAGTCACGTTTGTTAGAAAGTTTAGAGCATTTGAGTATATACTGTGAAAGGGAAGAGTCAGCAGCAACAAAGCCATGACTCAAGTTCATGTTGGGTATGTTGTGTATCAGAGACGATTCAACAAGACGGCGTCTGTGTAGAGTAGAGGCAGGAAAGATTATTTTGGAGGAGGACCAATCAATAGGATAATTAGGATAATAATCCCTAACATGACAGAAGAAAGCATTGTTTGTGTCTGCAGACTTCTTTTCTATTCCTTAAGTCTGTCATTAAGTGTACGGCGAGTTTCACCAAAGTATAGGAGAGGACAAGTCGAACAGGAAATAGAGTAGACACCAGCAGCATTAGAAGCAGGAGGGGCAGCGTGAACTAGATTGCTACGAAGTGTGTTAGTGTGTCGAAAGGCGAGCTTTATGTCAAGAAGACGAAAGGTATTAGTAAAAGTTTTGAGTTCAGTCATGAAGGGAAGGCAGAGCAGTACTACTAGAGTTCGAAGCAGGTTTAGGATGAAAGAAATTTCGTTTAGCTTGAGAATAGGCACGGTTGATAAAATGCAAAGGGTAACCAAGGCGAAGAGAATGATTTGTAGATAAAGGCAATTTAAGAACCAAGAAACTGAGGGTCGCTGATGCGAAGAGCGCGGAGGAAGAGAGAAACAAGGACACTTTTCTTAACAGAAGGAGAATGGTAGGAAAAGAAGTGAATGTACATACCACTATGCATGGGTTTGCGGTAGACAGAGAAAGAAAACCCGGACACAGCTGTGAACGTGAACGTCAAGAAAAGGAAGGAGGAGATTAGATTCCCATTCAACTTTAAAATGGACGGAAGGAGCCAGATTGTTAAGAGAGGAGAGGAAAGGCTGGAAAAGACTAAGGTCATGAGGCCATAAAGCAAAAATGTCATCAACATAGCGAAGCCAGAGAGAGGGACGAGTTTCAATAGAGGGGAAGAAGAACAGCTTCGAAGTATTCCATGTAGAACTTGGCAAGAACAAGGGAGAGAGGGGAAGCCATAGCGACACCGAAAGTTTGAGTGTAATATTTATCGTTGAAGGAGAAAGAATTAGAGTCAACACAGAGTCTAATGAGTTCGAGGAAAACGTCAGTGGGAAGCCGGAGAGGAAGAAGACCCTCTGACGCCTTCTCTCTAAGGAAAGAAAGAACGTCATCGAGGGGAACATTAGAGACAAGAGAGTCGACATCAAGACTAAGCATCTTACAAGAGGGCTGCAGGCGCAGTCTTTCTATGAAGTTCTGAGAGTGACGAAGGTGGGCAGGAGAAAAATGTGCCAAGGTAAGGCGTCAGAGTTTTAGCGAGCTAGGAGGTAAGAGGATAGCCGACAGTCCCGTGAAGAAATAATAGGACGAAGAGGAACACCAGGTTTATGAATCTTAGGTAGACCATAGAAATAAGGAAGAGAAGGGCAGATGACACGGAAACGTTTAATGAGATCGAAGTCAGGAGGACAAAGACTAGAGAGCTGTCTTAGTTTGCAGTTAAAGGAAGTTTTAAGGCAATCCAAAAGATTAGAAGTCAGAGGGGCATATGTGCGGAAGTCAGAGAGCAAGACATCTGTTTTCCAGAGATAGTCCTCACGGTCAAGGACAACCACCGAATGGCCTTTGTCGGAAGGAAGGATAAGAATAGAGTTGTTAGATTTCAAGGAGGCAAGGGCAAGCTGGAAGCGACGAGGAAGGTGGTGATTTTTAGAAAACAAGCTGTCAAGAATGTCAGTGGCCCCTCTTAAGGCAGACAGGTCCGAAAGAGTACTAGAGTTAGAATTGACAAACTTATCAAAGGAACTAATGAGGTCCAAGCCAGCAGAGCAGGCCAGGGAAAGTAGCAAAAGAAAGACCAAGTCCGAGAAGGTCTTGCTGGTGCTTAGAAAGAGGGGAAGATGATTGGTAGCTCAGTCAGTGAGTATTTTGCCCAAGGACTGTTGGATACCAGGCGTTGAAGTTTGTTGTTGTGTAGTGTGGAGGAGTGGAGGGAAGAGGAGACGTGAGCAGTGTTGTGTAGTGCGGAGGAGTGGAGGGAAGAGGAGACGTGAGCAGTGTTGTGTAGTGCGGAGGAGTGGAGGGAAGAGGAGACGTGAGCAGTGTTGTGTAGTGTGGAGGAGTGGAGGGAAGAGGAGACGTGAGCAGTGTTGTGTAGTGTGGAGGAGTGGAGGGAAGAGGAGACGTGAGCAGTGGCAAATGCAATGGGAAGTAATATATTGTATTGATCACTGGGAAAAGAAGAAGACAGGAAGCGTTGAAAGCGTTTCCCTTCCTTTCACCACCTTCAGCTACTCTTCATCCCTTTCACTTCATCCATGTAGCCATTTTCGCTAAATACCATCACTTAATATACCAGATTCGGGTAAATTACCTTAAATGGAGTAAGAAAAGGAAACATTTAATAAGGCAGATTTATTTGGCATATTAAATGTTTCCTTCTTTTAATCCTGTAAGACATGCACCCGGATCTCTCTCTCTCCACGACCCCTTCCTCACTCTCCACCATCTTTTTTAATCTCTCTCCTCTCTCATCTCTTTCCTTATCCTCTCTCTCTCTCTCTCTTTCTATCTTCCCAGTTCGTCCTTCAGCATCTTCCACTCTATCTAACACTGTACGAGATGAATCTTTGTGAGGATAGGATTTTTCCTTATTTAGCGAGTTTGAAAATTAGTGGAATTTGTTATATAAAGAAAAAGGGAGACATGGGGCTGACCCACGACTACCCTATGTACTGCCCGAAACCCAGACCATTCACATTGCAAAGTTTTGATATGGCTATCCTTAAGCGTCTGGCCGCCTATTTCGTACAGACAGGCAGACAAATAGACATTCTCTCTTAAGGATATAGGTAATAAAACGCAGAGTTGTACATTCAGAAGTGTTTATTAAACCTACGGTTACAACCAGGGAGCACAACCAGCACTGTACACAGTCCAATCAGTCTTACTTTAACCTGATTCCCCTGAACATTGACCAATTCTATAACTTTTGCATTACTCCAGTGCTATAAAAAGACCAGCTTTGGCTTACTTCTTTAACACGGATTTTTTATTTACTAACACTAGACGTAAAGTGCATTCCAATTTGAAATGGAAATAATAGAGACAATTTCTTATTATGTGAGAACTGGGAAATTATGACATTATTACCCGAGGAGGAGTTCTTGGGTTGGACGTTAGACTTATTAACCTCTGGTTATTTAGGTCTCCACAATAGCTTTCTGACCAATCAACAAGTTTGGTGTTGGACTTAAAGCCTATCAACGTCTGGAGGGTTATTAAGGTCACCACATTTTAGCTCACTGACCAACAACCAAATACAGTTTAGAACAGAACTAAAGTGTACTCTCAGTGTGTACACACCGAGAAGGAGTGTACACCTCTCTGGATTTTCCTGTAATGACCGATGATTCATTACATTAGTTGAGTTATTGTTTTGATTGGATTATATTTGATTCATTTTGAGAAAACTTTTGTTAATGCTATGATCCCATTATTCATATAGTCAAGCCTGCAGCCAAAAAATGCTTATTATTTTATAAATATTAATTTTGAATTTGACAATAAACTCATTATGATTTTTTAATAAATTTTGTTATATCTAAATTTGTAATGAATAATTTTATTTTTATTCAAACAGAACTGCATATTTGAACTAATCCTGATGTAATATATGTTATTCAATATTGTCATTAATTTTTGTCAGGAGCGTCTGCATATAGGCCAAACTATTTTGTACAATCGTTTTAATATAAAATTTTGCAATATATATATGATATAATTTTTTCAATGACAGGGAAATTTTCTAATATTTTCAAAGGAAACCAAAATATTTGCATTTAATATTTTTTTTTATATAATTAATAAAGTATTCCATATAATTTTGTATGTAATTGTGCTTAAAAACCACAAAATATATGCTCATACTAAATTCAGGGCACGAGATGCTAACGCTTTGTGGCTATTTAACTTTGAATTAATTATATATTTATATAAATTTATGAGTATATAATCATTTTTTACATCTCCTATGGTACATATCTGTACAGTAATGTGAGGTGGGAAGCCTCCTGTAGCAGTCCTGTCGTCAGCTGTGGGTCGCCAGGAGTCAGAACTGTTGGAGGGGACCACAAGGCCTGCTGCTATAGTTCTCAGCTGCGACGTCGTCCTGCAGACGTCGACCTGCAGACGTCGTCCTGCAGGCGTCGTCCTGGTCAGTATCATTCCGGTGAGTAAGCCATGTCCATCAGGCGTCGTCCTCAGGCTAGGAGCTCTGCTGGCTTATTTGTTGGGCGTGTCGTAGAGGCCGGATGGGATCGCTGGCTTTTGGTAGTCATAACCCGGGACGGGCGGCTTGGGAGGCGTTGGGCGTGGAAGGGTAGAAGGCTTCAAGAAAGAAGAGTCATCGAGTAATGATGGCCTCTGAGGGGGCTGTGAGGGCCTGGGCGGGCGCGGTTGAAGAGGTCGGAGGGGCGACTGCGGCCCCACTGTGGGTGTCTGGATGAAGGGTGGACGGGTGGCGGGTGATGATGAAGGCCTGGAAAGGTTTGATGGTAGATGGACGAGTTGGGGTTGGCTGAGGCTGGTATGGCTGTTTGGGTGGGAAGGGGGTTGGTGGTTTCGCTGGACGAGATGGGGTTGGCGGAGGCTGGTATGGTTGTTGGGGTGTAATAGGCTTGAAGGTAGTTGGCGGTATCACCGGACGAGGTGGAGTTGGCGGAGGCTGGTATGGCTGTTTAGGTGGAATGGGTTGGAAGGGAGTTTGTGGTCTCGCAGGACGAGAAGGGGTTGGCGGAGGCTGGAATGGCTGTTGGGGTGTAAAGGGTTGGAATGGGGTTTGTGGTCTCGCTGGACGAGATGGGGTTGGCTGAGGCTGGAAGGGAGTTGGCGGTATCACGGGACGAGATGGGGTTGGCTGGATGAACGGTGGAGACTGAGGCGGCTGCTGAGGTTGGACAGGCTGGAAGGGAGTTGGTGGTCTCACCGGCCGAGATGGAGTTGGCCGAGGCTGGGATGGAACGCCAGGCCCAGGAGTCACCTGGTAGGGGCTGTCAGGAGGAACTATACCGATCTCTTTGTTGCGTTCGTAGAAGGACTGGGCTGTGGAGCAGTCGACCAGGTTCCACCAGCGGCAGGTGAAGTGCTCCTGGCTGAAGATGGTACCGTTGGGGCACAGCACCTTGGTGCCGGTGTCGAAGAGACAGATGTGGAACACCTGGCAGCGGGTCTCAGGGTCAGCGTAGTAACCTGCCGGGAGAGGAGACGCGTCAGGGAGGCGGAACAAGTGCAGGAAAGTGGTACATAATACGGAACAGGCTATCTATTGGCTGCATATATATCTATCGTGATGAATATAATATATAATAAATGTGAATATATTTATATATAATATATTATATAATATATATATATATAATATATATTATATATTGTGAATATAATAATAATAAATAAAATAACATATATATTATAAATTGTGAACCATCATAAACACGCATACAAAAATCTACAAGTCGGAGAAAATTATATAAAATTTAACTGGACTCTGCTTCACTGTGGTCTGCACCGTGAGTATACTGACACTGGCTGTACACTATGGTCTGCACCGTGAGTATACTGACACTGGCTGTACACTGTGGTCTGCACCGTGAGTATACTGACACTGGCTGTACACTGTGGTCTGCACCGTGAGTATACTGACACTGGCTGTACACTATGGTCTGCACCGTGAGTATACTGACACTGGCTGTAAACTATGGTCTGCACCGTGAGTATACTGACACTGGCTGTACACTATGGTCTGCACCGTGAGTATACTGACACTGGCTGTACACTATGGTCTGCACCGTGAGTATACTGACACTGGCTGTAAACTATGGTCTGCACCGTGAGTATACTGACACTGGCTGTACACTATGGTCTGCACCGTGAGTATACTGACACTGGCTGTAAACTATGGTCTGCACCGTGAGTATACTGACACTGGCTGTACACTATGGTCTGCACCGTGAGTATACTGACACTGGCTGTACACTATGGTCTGCACCGTGAGTATACTGACACTGGCTGTACACTATGGTCTGCACCGTGAGTATACTGACACTGGCTGTACACTATGGTCTGCACCGTGAGTATACTGACACTGGCTGAACACTATGGTCTGCATCGTGAGTATACTGACACTGGCTGTACACTATGGTCTGCACCGTGAGTATACTGACACTGGCTGTACACTATGGTCTGCACCGTGAGTATACTGACACTGGCTGTACACTATGGTCTGCACCGTGAGTATACTGACACTGGCTGTACACTATGGTCTGCACCGTGAGTATACTGACACTGGCTGTACACTATGGTCTGCACCGTGAGTATACTGACACTGGCTGTACACTATGGTCTGCACCGTGAGTATACTGACACTGGCTGTACACTATGGTCTGCACCGTGAGTATACTGACACTGGCTGTACACTATGGTCTGCACCGTGAGTATACTGACACTGGCTGTACACTATGGTCTGCACCGTGAGTATACTGACACTGGCTGTACACTATGGTCTGCACCGTGAGTATACTGACACTGGCTGTACACTATGGTCTGCACCGTGAGTATACTGACACTGGCTGTACACTATGGTCTGCACCGTGAGTATACTGACACTGGCTGTACACTATGGTCTGCACCGTGAGTATACTGACACTGGCTGTACACTATGGTCTGCACCGTGAGTATACTGACACTGGCTGTAAACTATGGTCTGCACCGTGAGTATACTGACACTGGCTGTACACTATGGTCTGCACCGTGAGTATACTGACACTGGCTGTACACTATGGTCTGCACCGTGAGTATACTGACACTGGCTGTAAACTATGGTCTGCACCGTGAGTATACTGACACTGGCTGTACACTATGGTCTGCACCGTGAGTATACTGACACTGGCTGTACACTATGGTCTGCACCGTGAGTATACTGACACTGGCTGTACACTATGGTCTGCACCGTGAGTATACTGACACTGGCTGTACACTATGGTCTGCACCGTGAGTATACTGACACTGGCTGTACACTATGGTCTGCACCGTGAGTATACTGACACTGGCTGTACACTATGGTCTGCACCGTGAGTATACTGACACTGGCTGTACACTATGGTCTGCACCGTGAGTATACTGACACTGGCTGTACACTATGGTCTGCACCGTGAGTATACTGACACTGGCTGTACACTATGGTCTGCACCGTGAGTATACTGACACTGGCTGTACACTATGGTCTGCACCGTGAGTATACTGACACTGGCTGTACACTATGGTCTGCACCGTGAGTATACTGACACTGGCTGTACACTATGGTCTGCACCGTGAGTATACTGACACTGGCTGTACACTATGGTCTGCACCGTGAGTATACTGACACTGGCTGTACACTATGGTCTGCACCGTGAGTATACTGACACTGGCTGTACACTATGGTCTGCACCGTGAGTATACTGACACTGGCTGTACACTATGGTCTGCACCGTGAGTATACTGACACTGGCTGTACACTATGGTCTGCACCGTGAGTATACTGACACTGGCTGTACACTATGGTCTGCACCGTGAGTATACTGACACTGGCTGTACACTATGGTCTGCACCGTGAGTATACTGACACTGGCTGTAAACTATGGTCTGCACCGTGAGTATGCTGACACTGGCTGTACACTGTAGAGTGTTACACTATGGATTGGTACACAGTCTCTTGCATTTGGTTTGGTTTACACACACGGGATACTTCGCATACTCGTGTGAGCGTCAGGAGCAGACGGTAAGCAAAGTTGCTTGGTCAGTGCTGACAACAACATCTCTGCCCAGAGGCTATGGTCGCCCGAGCTGTGGTCCAGCCCTAACCCTATTTGAGGTTAGATTCGCCCGAGCTGTGACCAATCCTTAACCACCTTCTGCTTAGATTTGTCCAAGCTGCGAACGACTCTAATGACGCATTTAACTATTTAAACGTACATATGTATTCGTAGTTAATTGTTATTAGTTTAAATGAAGAGTATTAATTTTATTTAATATAATTCCGTGTAAAGTTAGTCCTAGAAGAGGTTAAGTTACGCATTTAGGTCCTGTTGACACGTATTTGTATTTGCAGTAGGTGGGTACAACCTGTCCTCAGGCCTGGCATGGTAATGCAGCGGTCAACCATTCATTAATATTAGAGTATTGTGTATTAAAAATGGGTTTGTTCTCATATGTATATTAACTTTATTTTACATTAAAGTCTGTGAATAGTTAGTCGTAGGTGAGGTTAAGTGTTTAGGTTCTGTTGGCGATTATTTGTATTTGAAGTGCGTGGGTGAAGCATTTACAGCGTTGTGGTTCGAACAAAAGTCTTCAGCGAAGCACTTGTTCCGGAAGTGTGTGGCCTTCATCAGTTGTGTATATACCGGTTTTCATTCATAAGCAGGAGGTTTGGCGGGGTGCACGGAATGGAGTTTGGCTTTTGTTTATGAGGACGGGCTGTTACACACGACTCACAACTGATGACGTTCGAACACTTCTCGAACAGAGCTTCGCTGACGACTTTTGTTCGAACCACAACGCAGTAAATGCTTCTCACACGTACTATACATATAGAGATAATCGTCAATGGAACCTAATCACCTAACCTTACCTAATGCTTAAATATGCACAATATGCTAATATATAACAATATTAACTTTTATTTGAGACAATTCCTATTGTGAATGAAAAGCATGTTAAAATTTATGAATGCGTCTTTGGGGTCAACCGCTGGATGGAATGGAATTGGTTTAAGGACGGGTTGA
>NC_091159.1:51977888-52010388 GCF_040958095.1 Procambarus clarkii
TAATCTTCCCGCCACTCACGACTCATGGCCTTGAAACGGTGTTTCTGAGATGCAATGTTCTTCTCCTTTGCCTCTGTTCTTTTGTTCAGTGTCCAGGGGGTGATGCCTATTGTCAGTCAACACTCGCCCGAGACCAGTCCACAGGTTCATCAATAGGTCACCACTTTTCGTGTTGTGTTGGGGTGGACAAACCATATTGTCGAGAGAGAGGCTCTTGTCCAGACCATTGAAAAGAGAGCTGGAGTAAATACAGCGGAACTGAGAGAGTACAAGCACTCCACCTTCGGGAACGACAACTGGCTGTATAACTACGTCGAGCTTCCCACCTGGATGGGTTGTAGGGGAGAGGGGGGGGGGTTTAAGAAGGTGACCCGGTGACCTTTCAGAAGGTTCCCACGGCAAGTCTGACCTTAGCCCGCCCCCCTATAGAGCCTGTTGTCCAAATGTTGTGAAAGGCGGGACAAAGGTCCAAATTACCGCTTACTATGAGCGTCCCGTTTTCTTCGGGGGGATGAGCGCGTGGCTGTGTACCCGGATATCCCGACGGCCTGGAAGCAAGACTCTACACTCAATATACTCACCCAACACGAGGTGCGACAACATCGGCAGCAGTAGCAGCAGCAGCGACGTCAGTACCAGCAGCAGTGACGTCAGTAGCAGCAGCAGCAGCAGCAGCAGTGACGTCAGTACCAGCAGCAGTGACGTCAGTAGCAGCAGCAGCGACATTAGCAGCAACAGCAGAAGCAGGGACGTTAGCAGCAGCAGCAGTGACGTCAGTACCAGCAGCAGCAGCAGCAGTGACGTCAGTACCAGCAGCAGCAGCAGCAGTGACGTCAGTACCAGCAGCAACAGCGACGTCAGTAGTAGCAGCAGCGACGTCAGTAGCAGCAGCAGCGACGTCAATAGCAGCAGCAACGTCAGCAGTAGCAGCAGCAGCAGCGACGTCAGTAGCAGCAGCAGCGACGTCAGCAGTATCAGCAGCAGCAACAGCGACGTCAGTAGTAGCAGCAGCAACAGCGACGTCAGTAGTAGCAGCAGCGACGTCAGTAGTAGCAGCATCGACGTCAGCAGCAGTGACGTCAGCATCAGCATCAGTGTCGTCAGTAGCAGCATCAGTAGCAGCGACGTCAGTAGCAGCAGCAGCAGGGACGTCACTAGCAACAGCAGCAGCGACGTCAGCAGTAGCAGCAGCAGCAGCAGGGACGTCAGTTGTAGCAGCAGCAGCAGCGACGTCAGCAGCAGCATCAGCAGCAGCAGCGACGTCAGTAGCAGCAGCGTCAGCAGCAGCGACGTCAGCAACAGCATCAGCAGCAGCAGTAAGGGAAAGCTTACAAGGACGCCCGCCATAACATGAGCCCAAGCTGTGACACCCAGAGTACCGTGGGCGACATATGGTGTCCAGGTGTTGGCGTATTACTTGCCAGTCTGTTTCATCTCCCGTGCGGTGAGTGGCAGTCAACTGCCTCAATTGCTATCATTCCCAGTTATTCCATTGTCCTCATTCGTTATTGTTTTTCTTCTGCAGTATTCGAACCTCTCGTGTGCAAGTCACTTGTGTCTTCTCAAGTGTGTAAATATACTCAAGTACACGCCTTGTCAGAGCATGAGGGGTGTACACACACGCACACACGCACACGCACACGCACACACAACGTTGCAGCCTTGAAGGGTGACGTCAATTTATTCTGAAACTCTTTCAAATGCATAATTTTCAGCCTTTTGTAAGTGGCACGATCTGCATACACGCGCCTTCCAAAACGCAAATCATTTCCTACTGCTTGACTGAGAGACGTGGTTATAAGAGGTGTAGAATACACCTTAAAGTCTCCTGTTGCCAGAATGAGAGAGACGGTAGCAGGTGTAGAATACACCTTAAAGTCTCCTGTTGCCAGAATGAGAGAGACGGTAGCAGGTGTAGAATACACCTTAAAGTCTCCCGTTGCCAGAATGAGAGAGACGGTAGCAGGTGTAGGATACACCTTAAAGTCTCCCGTTGCCAGAATGAGAGAGACGGTAGCAGGTGTAGAATACACCTTAAAGTCTCCCGTTGCCGGAATGAGAGAGACGGTAGCAGGTGTAGAATACACCTTAAAGTCTCCCGTTGCCAGAATGAGAGAGACGGTAGCAGGTGTAGAATACACCTTAAAGTCTCCCGTTGCCAGAATGAGAGAGACGGTAGCAGGTGTAGAATACACCTTAAAGTCTCCCGTTGCCAGAATGAGAGAGACGGTAGCAGGTGTAGAATACACCTTAAAGTTTCCCGTTGCCAGAATGAGAGAGACGGTAGCAGGTGTAGAATACACCTTAAAGTCTCCCGTTGCCGGAATGAGAGAGACGGTAGCAGGTGTAGAATACACCTTAAAGTCTCCCGTTGCCGGAATGAGAGAGACGGTAGCAGGTGTAGAATACACCTTAAAGTCTCCCGTTGCCAGAATGAGAGAGACGGTAGCAGGTGTAGAATACACCTTAAAGTTTCCCGTTGCCAGAATGAGAGAGACGGTAGCAGGTGTAGAATACACCTTAAAGTTTCCCGTTGCCGGAATGAGAGAGACGGTAGCAGGTGTAGAATACACCTTAAAGTCTCCCGTTGCCAGAATGAGAGAGACGGTAGCAGGTGTAGAATACACCTTAAAGTCTCCCGTTGCCAGAATGAGAGAGACGGTAGCAGGTGTAGAATACACCTTAAAGTTTCCCGTTACCAGAATGAGAGAGACGGTAACAGGTGTAGAATACACCTTCAAGTTTCCCGTTGCCAGAATGAGAGAGACGGTAACAGGTGTAGAATACACCATAAAGTTTCCTGTTGCCAGAATGAGAGAGACGGTAACAGGTGTAGAATACACCTTAAAATTTCCCGTTGCTAGAGTGAATGACGGTAGCAAGTGTAGAATACACCCTAAACTTTATCTTTGTTACTAGAGTGAAAGACACGGTAGCAGGTGCTTGACACACACACCAAGCAAGTGCATGTGCGCCAGGAATAATGAATCAGAGATCGCTGTGAGAACATCAGAGGTTCTCGACTCTTAAACATTCTATCAACAACTGATTTTTTTTTTTTATACCGGAATAACAGAAGACGTTGGTGCGCAGAGTGCATGACCAACCAGACTATGATGACTAGACGGGTCTGCAGGTGGCTAGAACATTATCTCCGCCCTGAGCTTTACTGCTACAGCAGAACCTGATTTTTTGGTGAAATCCTATTTAAATGCATTAGATCGGGTGTATTAATCTGTTCATTAACTGTATTGTGGGTTATCGATTTACATTGCAAATGATTTCTTTACCATCAAGTTCCTCGCAGTCATACAAAGTTGTTGGTTAAAAGTTGGGGTAACTTACAACTTTATGCTGACTACCAATCGTCAAGTTCCCACTTTAAGTCAGTGCCCAGGTAGTTAGGACACATGCAATTGATCAACTAAGTTATATATTATAGATAATATTTCTCTGGTAAGATTAGACTCGCAGTTCAAGTTACTGTGAACTGTTCCATAGCTACTCGTTTATATTTATTATATATATTTCTCTGTTTCTAAAACATTTCTTATGATATTACCTAACTTAGCTGCTAAAGAAAGCTTTTCCGTTTACTCTAAGTTTAGGCGGGATGTTCCGGTTAAGAAACTGCCTCAAGTCTGTCAAGAAAGTTGTTTGTTCTCGAGAATTTAATATTCTGCCATAATGTCCTCAGTTTTCTTACTTAAAGTTTCTTACACAATGGAAAATGCTTATCATTGGTCATAATATAATATTTATCTTCTGTACCTGGCTCGAAACGCTTCCGGATTGACCCGAAATGTGTCTCAGGCTCTCTCATCGTCTTCAACCTTGTGGTGAAATTTTGTTTTGTCAAGCATCCTCCAAGTGGGTAAGAACTTAGGCTCTGTACACAGAACCTGCAATGAAATTCGATACTCCATGTCTTCCTCACTCCAGCGAGACCCAGAACCTGGCAGCGGAACTAGTCTGGTTAAGGGGGGGAGGGGAGGGAGGGGGGGGGGGGTAGTGGTTGGGGTTAGGGAGGGGGGGCGGATAGGGGGGGTTCATCAAGGTGTGCTGGTTCAGATCCTGTTCCGTTATCCTTGAGACCTAAAGGCTCGACCATGACCCCTCTCCCCCCTCCCCCCCAATCATCATTCCCCTCTCTCTCTCTCTCTCTCCCCATCACCCCCACCACCACCCCAAAGCGTCATCCCCCTCTCCCCCTCTCCCATGCTGAGATCAACACTCAACAGCGCTCGGGAGCCTGGACAAAAGGGTTTCAATAGTTTGTACAAAGTTTCTCACAGCCATTATATTTAATTACCCCCCAAGTGTCATGGCTGCTGCCCCCTCTGGGATCCTGTGAGACCCTCTGGGATCCTGTGGGACCCTCTGGGATCCTGTGGGACCCTCTGGGATCCTCTGGTATGCTCGGAGCGTCTTAGACCTCAGTATATACAAGGAGACGAGTGAATATAATTCTCTTCACAGTGTATTGTTTATTTTAGTCCTAAATTCTATTTAAGGCTAAAACATATGCGCTTGTTAATAAGCTATTTGTGGGGCTTTAATAACTCACTGTAGCACTGTACTAAACAACTTAACGGGTGGTAAGATCCAGGTAAGATCTTAAGAGATTCTTACGTTCATCTCTGCTGAGGAAGCCAATTAGAAAATAGGAACTGCTAGTTATGAATTCCATTATCTTGGCAGCCAATACTTATTATTTTTCCTTCTCCGTCGACCGGTAAGTGGTTCTCTCTGAGGGGTAGTTTATAATGCTACTCGTCAGTAAGGTCGGTGTTGATGTTGCTTTTGCATGAAGCTGTCGACCGTAGCGTCATCTCAAGCTGTTGTTTCCTAACTCGTCTGTGTTTGGTATTGTTGGTGATGAGATGCACACACACACTCACGCACACACACACACACACACACACACACACACACACACACACACACACACACACACACACACACACACACACACACACACACACACACACACACATAGTAGGAGGCTACAAGATGACCTAGACAGAGTGAATGGTCCAACAAATGGCTGTTGAAGTTCAACCCGAGTAAATGCAAAGTAATGAAACTAGGCAGTGGAAACAGAAGGCCAGACACAGGATACAGAATAGGAGATGAAGTATTTAATGAAACGAACAGAAAGAAAGATCTAGGAGTTGATATCACACCAAACCTGTCTCCTGAAGCCCACATAAAAAGAATAACGTCTGCGGCATATGCGAGGCTGGCTAACATCAGAACAGCGTTCAGGAACCTGTGTAAGGAATCATTCAGAATCTTGTACACCACATATGTAAGACCAATCCTGGAGTATGCGGCCCCAGCATGGAGCCCGTACCTTGTCAAGCACAAGACAAAGCTGGAAAAAGTTCAGAGGTATGCCACTAGACTAGTCCCAAAACTAAGAGGCATGAGTTACGAGGAAAGGCTGCGGGAAATGCACCTTACGACACTGGAAGACAGAAGAGTAAGGGGAGACATGATCACAACCTACAAAATCCTCAGGGGAATCGACCGGGTAAACAAGGATAAACTATTCAACACTGGTGGGACGCGAACAAGGGGACACAGGTGGAAACTGAGTACCCACATGAGCCACAGGGACGTTAGAAGGAACTTTTTCAGTGTCAGAGTAGTTAACGGATGGAATGCATTAGGCAGTGATGTGGTGGAGGCTGACTCCATACACAGTATTAAATATAGATATGATAGAGCCCAGTAGGCTCAGGAATCTGTACACCAGTTGATTGACAGTTGAGAGGCGGGACCAAAGAGCCAAAGCTCAACCCCCGCAAGCACAAATAGGTGAGTACAAATAGGTAAGTACACACACAAACAAACACACACAGGGGAATCTTCACGGTTAAGTCGACAGCGCTTGGGTGGTCGTAGTGCTAAAAGTCCGGGTTCGATTCCCATCCGAGGTAGAAACGAATGGGCAGAGTTTCTTTCACCTGATGCCTCTGTTTGCCTAGCAGTGAATATAACCTTGTAGTTAGACATGTGAAACATGTCCCCACTTAGGGACTGTCAGCCCCAACGATGTCAGTATATAGGCAAGACAACAACGTCTCTCTCTAGGCGCTTAACAATGCACAAACAACAGAGCTCTATCAAGGAACGTGTAATCTCCTCACACAACCAGATCATCACCAGAGACATCTTGACGAGCATCACTGAAATAATCGACAGATTCAACGACAGCAAGAAACTGGACATCAGCGAGGTACTACATATTAAGAAGTCCAGACCAGCAATCAACAACCAGCTAACAAATATTTACATTCTACCCACTTCAAGACTCAGAGCCAACGCAGAGACAGCATCCATTGACCCTACTAATACCCCTTGATCCATTTATTGATACTCCTTGATCCATTTATTGATACCCCTTGATCCATTTATTGATACCCCTTGATCCATTTATTGATACTCCTTGATCCATTTATTGATACTCCTTGATCCATTTATTGATACCCCTTGATCCATTTATTGATACCCCTTGATCCATTTATTGATACTCCTTGATCCATTTATTGATACTCCTTGATCCATTTATTGATACCCCTTGATCCATTTATTGATACCCCTTGATCCATTTATTGATACTCCTTGATCCATTTATTGATACCCCTTGATCCATTTATTGATACCCCTTGATCCATTTATTCATTGATATATTTAATACCCCCTTGTTATGGCATCCATCCACCACCTCACTCAAAGAGTATATAATCCATTGTTTAACACAGTAAAATTGTCTTTGAAAATGTAAGGTGTACCTTGCGAAACTCATTCCCAGGCGTCAGACTAGAATAAAGTGTAAATTGGAGCTTTGGAGAGTTAAATTTTCAACTTCCCTCGACAGTGAAGAAAAACGTAAGAAATATTGAGAAGATTCGTGTTAGAATCATTAATTTTACCCTTTCGGTCATATTCAACAACATATATTTGCAAGAAAGACTGCTACCAATATATAATAGAGGATAAAAAAAATATTAGTTGAAAAGGCTGGTTCAAAGAGCTAATAGCTGGAAAAAAGGCACATGTAAGTAGCCTTTTTTCTTGCATTTAGTATAAAATTGTGCGCTGATTTACATTGTAATTCTTTTTCCGGTCGCAAGGGTAGTTTGACCTCCACTCTATTCCCATGCTCTCTTCCAATACTGTCTTCCCATGCTCTCTTCCAATACTGTCTTCCCATGCTCTCTTCCAATACTGTCTTCCCATGCTCTCTTCCAATACTGTCTTCCCATGCTCTCTTCCAATACTGTCTTCCCATGCTCTCTTCCAATACTGTCTTCCCATGCTCTCTTAGAACGCTGTCTTCCCATGCTCTCTTCCAACGCTGTCTTCCCATGCTCTCTTCCAATACTGTCTTCCCATGCTCTCTTCCAACGCTGTCTTCCCATGCTCTCTTCCAATACTGTCTTCCCATGCTCTCTTCCAACGCTCACTGCTGTCTTCCCATGCTCTCTTCCAACGCTGTCTTCCCATGCTCTCTTCCAACGCTGTCTTCCCATGCTCTCTTCCAACGCTGTCTTCCCATGCTCTCTTCCAACGCTGTCTTCCCATGCTCTCTTCCAATACTGTCTTCCCATGCTCTCTTCCAACGCTGTCTTCCCATGCTGTCTTCCCCCGCTTACTGCTGTCTTTTCCATGCTCTCTCCTATCTTCCGTCTTGAGTCCTCCTTCTAGTCTTACTTTCGTAATCAGTTTTGGGTAATTCTTTCTGTTTATCCTCTTCCAAGGCCACTTACCAAGCACTTAATAAAAATATGCCTCACCCCAGGTCAAGGCACGATAGTCCCGCTAGTCTTTTGTCTTGTGTTTACGTTGAGTGATCTGTTTACCTTGTCAGCCTTCGTCACATATCACATCTTCTCGCTATATTGTATCTAAATTCAATATTTAGACAGGCTTTAGTTTAGTTATATTGTATCTAAATTCAATATTTCTGTCGGGCTTTAGTTCCTGGGCTCCGGCTTTTCATTTGCCGATCGTCTTTGGCACGACTCAGAACCTATCCATCCTCTGTCTTCCATTGAAAACTCGCCTTGAAGCTGTGTTTGAAGTCTGTTTACACTACCCCTCGCATGAATTTAATTTTGTATGAGTTTCTATCATCCGTATTATAGTTATGGTGAACCTCTCGCTTCCTTACAGACTTAGTCAGCTTGCCTTTCTGTACGACGTTCATTCACTATGTTAGACACTCGTCACTCTTGGCTGTTTCTTTATGCTAATCTCTCCAGCTGTTTTATGGTGCGGGGAGAAGTTTTGAAATGTCTTGTAAGGTTTGTGAGCCAGCCACTGCCTGTGTTAAGGGTCGAGTGCTAGTTCTGGGGGCTATCCTCCTAGCTATCATGGAGGTGCTTGGGAGGCAACTAATCCTAGTGATTTTGTTGTCTTGCTGACCACACACTAGAAGGTGAAGGGACGACGACGTTTCGGTCCGTCCTAGACCATTCTCAAGTCGACAATCGACTTGAGAAGGGTCCAGGACGGACCGAAACGTCGTCGTCCCTTCACCTTCTAGTGTGTGGTCTGGTCAACATACTTTAGCCACGTTATTGTGACTCTTCGCCTGCATTTTGTTGTCTTATCTACTCCCAGAGCTGTACATGGATGTGCTTCTTCCCTTTGCTTCCTGTGTGTCCTGTTTATCGTTTTGCTGACTTTGGTTTGTGTCGTCCGTCTATTTCCCCTTTCTTTACTCACCTGGTTATGCTTGCGGGGGTTGAGCTCTGGTTCTTTGCCCCTTGTTGCTGTATATGTGTGTGTGTGTGTGTGTGTGTGTGTGTGTGTGTGTGTGTGTGTGTGTGTGTGTGTGCGTGTGTGTGTGTGTGTGTGTGTGTGCATTTTGCTTTTATTTAAGCATGGTATTTTCCTGAAGGTTTTCATATATCTCTTTTGTCTCTCCAACTTTGTTTTCTCTTGATTTGTTAAAGGTATTTCTCATATATCCTCCTTTATTACTTTTTTCCATCTCTTTCTCTACCTCATTTCCTGTTAGCTCTCCAGTTCCTCTGTTTCTCTTCCTTCTTCCTCTTGTTTTTGCTTTCGTTGGCACTTCTCTTAATTTCCCTGTTTTTCTTACCGAATCTTCATAATGCTGTATGAAGATTTTCCTGAGGGTTTGAAGGTGTGTGTAGTTAGCAGGCAGGCGAGGGACGCCTGCCTGCTAACTACACACACCTTCCAAGACCTTCAAAGACCATCCAAGACCTTTCAAGACCGTTCAGGACCTTCCAAGATCTTCCAAGACCTTCCAAGACCTCCTAAGTCCTTTCAAGACCTTCCAAGATCTTACAATACCTTCCAAAATCTTCCAAGACCTTCCAAGAACCTCCAAAACCTTCCAAGAACCTCCAAATTCTTCCAAGATCTTTCAAGATCTTCCAAGATCTTCCAAGAGTTACCAAGAACTTCCAAGACCTTACAAGATCTTCCAAGACCTTCCAAGATCTTCCAAGACCTTCCAAGATCTTCCAAGACCTTCCAAGATCTTCCAAGACCTTCCAAGATCTTCCAAGACCTTCCAAGATCTTCCAAGACCTTACAAGATCTTCCAAGACCTTCCAAGATCTTCCAAGACCTTCCAAGATCTTCCAAGACCTTCCAAAAACTTCCAAGACCTTCCGACATCCTCCTTCCCTCCCCCTTTCCCACTCCCCCCGTCGCAGCGCCACAAGGACACGAATCCCGGGACCACTAAAGACCTCTCTTGCCTCCCCCTCTCGCAGAGCCACAAGGAAATGAACTTCAGGACCACTACACGACTCCCTCCGTCTTCCCTACCTCGTAAGGCCTCAAGGACACGTACCCAGGACCACTGAAGATGATGGATCCTCGTAGGAATCCCGTACGAGGGTTCACACCAGGGCGGCCGCTGGCCTGCTGGTTTGGCAAGACCTCACTCGGCTCCAAGCCCTCTGCTTGCTTATTGATGTGTTTCAACATTTGTTATCATAATAAAGTATGATAACAATACTTTATTGTTATCCTTCACAATACTTTATTGATATACTTTGAAGTATAATAAAGTTATCATAATAAGGACCACAGGTATAAAAACAGCCAGAGATTAACACCATCAATGATCTTACTAAATAATAGTATTAATGCTAATGATGCATTTGCAACAGTTTGGTCATGTGGTAAGAGTTGAGTGGTGATATTAACGGGGAGATGAGTCGCCAGGCACAGAGGAGACGTCATTACCTTTACACTACGCGTAGGGATAAGCATTATAGATAGATGTATAAATGACAGCCAGACAACGGCTGTTCAAACAGCTCATTGACGGCGACTCCAGCCATGGCAGGCAGACAGCAGTGGCTCCCCACCCCACTGAAGGTGCCTCGACAACAACAACAAAATGGATATATGATTTACTTCGTTACTTATTATAAAAGTCGATTCAACTTATTTTTACACAACTTTTCAAATTAGCTGAAAACTGTTAGTTGCAAGCGCTTTTTTTCTCTCTCTCTCTGGCTCTTGACTTGTATCAGAACAGGTTCTCATAAAATGGCCACGAACGGCTTGTAAGTTTTCAGCTTCATGGGAAAACTGACTGGAAGTTGTTTTCCAGTACTTACCTGGTCTTGGAAAGAGATATTATCCAGCTCCGTTCGCACATTTCTCCTTCACCAAAAGACATGTCAAGTGTCTATTCCAGAATTTAAAATTTGGCTTTAAATTGGAAAACCAAGTTTCTCCCCCTCACTTAACTTATCTGAGATGCCATCCTCGCCAGCGAAGCATAAGAAAGAAATACATGTGTGAGTGAGGTAACACAGCCTGCCTCAGTGACCGGTAACTCAGCCTGCCTCAGCGACCGGTAACTCAGCCTGCCTCAGCGACCGGTAACACAGCCTGCCTCAGCGACCGGTAACTCAGCCTGCCTCAGTGACCGGTAACTCAGCCTGCCTCAGTGACCGGTAACTCAGCCTGCCTCAGTGACCGGTAACTCAGCCTGCCTCAGTGACCGGTAACTCAGCCTGCCTCAGTGACCGGTAACTCAGCCTGCCTCAGTGACCGGTAACTCAGCCTGCCTCAGCGACCGGTAACTCAGCCTGCCTCAGCGACCGGTAACACAGCCTGCCTCAGTGACCGGTAACTCAGCCTGCCTCAGCGACCGGTAACTCAGCCTGCCTCAGTGACCGGTAACTCAGCCTGCCTCAGTGACCGGTAACACAGCCTGCCTCAGTGACCGGTAACACAGCCTGCCTCAGTGACCGGTAACTCAGCCTGCCTCAGTGACCGGTAACTCAGCCTGCCTCAGCGACCACCCTCGTCACTAAATCATAAGAAAGGAGGAAGGCAGACACATTTGCTCTGCCACACCAGAGGGGATTTAGAGGCGCGATATTACTCATTCATACTAAAACATGTTAGCACACCTCGATACGAGAGAGAGGGAGCGGGAAAGAACGACTGAAAGAGCGACTGGGAGAGACTGAGAGACAAAAACTTAAAGGAGAGACTTAGAGAGATAAAGAGAACCAGAGGAGCAAAGAGAATAGTTATGAAATAATTAAAACCATATAACACAGAAAAACACAAAACACAAAACTTAATTATAAAAAAAATATGAGAACCGAACTGTGAAAGGATGAAAGAAACGAAAGAAAGGACAGTGATAAGAAGAAGAAGAAGAAGAAGGAAGAGACGGAAAAGAATGCAACGACGTGAAGCACAACAATAATATCACCTTCAAGAAGAGATGGATGAGGATGGTTGCCTCAAGGTCAGGTCCTTCAAGTGGCATGCCTATAGCAGTGTGTGGTGGGGGGGGGAGGATGGGGGATGATGTGGGGGAGGGAGGGATGTGGGGGAGGAGGGGGAAGGATTATTGTGGGGGGAAGTGGAGAATAATGGTAGTTGAGAAGATTGGGGTGGGAGAGAGAAGGGGGGGGGAGCACGGAGATATGAGTAAGGTGTTCCTGAGTAGTGGTGGTGGTGGAGAGAGGGATGGTGGTGGTGGAGAGAGGGATGGTGGTGGTGGAGAGAGGGATGATGGTGGTGGAGAGAGGACAATGTTGCTACAGAGGTGCTGATGGTGAAGGATGATGGTGAAGGAAGGACAGTGCTCACCTAGTAGCACATGCAGGAGAGACGGAAGGTTGAGCTTCAGCTCTCTGAGTCTCCTCATCGACGCATGTACAATTTTGCGAGTCATTTATTCACTCCAAAATGGGAAAGCTGTATTTAACATATAAGGGAAAGTGAAGAGATTTCAACGCGGTCGCAAGAAGGTATCTGCCAGATCTTTCCGCAGAGATCAAACCGAAGGTATCTGCCTGACCTTCCAAGACCAAACCAAACAGCCACGACAAATCATGACGCTCCTGTTATTTACCATGATGATCAAATTCAACAAAGTCGCAGACGAAGAGGGAGAAAGTGAGACTATTGAAAGACAGAAATAGGCAAAATTAAATACAAAAGTCATTGGGAAAAGTGTTGTGTATGACTTTCCAGTCAGGCAAGTGCCTCGGGGTCCCTGGTGGGTGAATTGGGCTTGTACCCAGCACTAGCAAGCAGCAGGCTGGGAACTTACTAGTTGTTAATGCTTGTCCCTAACGCACACTGCATTAGCTGGTGGAATTTGCCAACGTAAACAAACCCAACTGATATAACGGAGATGAAACAACGGGGGAAACCATATATTAACTAAGACGTTACTGAACCTCCTTGGCTTCATCTGGGCGAGGAAAGGGAGTGAGAGAAACTGCCAACTCAGGAGGAATAATGAGGAGGGAATACAAATCGGGTTTACCGTGGCACTCGCAAGCTGAGCTCCGGCGCTGACTCCATCCGTTCTCATGCTAAGCTCGTGCAAGCGGCGGCCGACCTCAGAGGGGTAACGCAGCAATATTAACTTATTATGTATTCAAACCCCGTTTTTATCTTAAACCTAAGTAAATGTTATTATTATAATATATTAGTGTTGTGTTGTTAGGCCTATGTTTAGTATTTAGGCTCTGTTGACAATTATTTGTATTTCAATCTGTCCTCGGATTAGGCTCGTCCATCCAGCGGCCGACCCCAAGAACGCATTCATCAATGCTTACACACTATGTATTAAAAATCAGTTTTACCCATACACATAAATTGATATTACTATATACTTAAAATGTATATATAATCAGGCATAGCCTAAGTGTCTAGATTCTGTTGGAGATGGTCTATATTTGCGGTACGTAGGTGAAGCATGTATAGAGGGAAGTGCTTCGAGTACAGAAAGAAAATGAAGAAATGGTCGATAAATGCCCAAACGACATGAGCTGTGGTTCGTCTGTAAAGTGTATTTCAGCCATAAAGAGGCGGTGTGGCGAATGGATTAGCGAGCATTTGGACAGTGTTGATGAGGACGGGCCGGGTGATGACTGTCTCGACCCGTCACGGTCCAGCAGGGGTTTTATTGTTTGAGATCAGCAGTGGTGGACAGGGCAGGCGAAAGAGAGAGAGAGAGAGAGAGAGACAGAGAGAGAGAGAGAGAGAGTAGTGGGAAGGAGAAGGAGCAAAAGGAGGAGGAGGAGGAGGCGGAAGAAGATTATAAAGGAACAGAAAGGGAAAATAAGGGAAAATAAGGAAAGAAATAGTAGAATTTAGTGTAATGAAAGGGAAGAAGAAGTAGTAGATGAAGAGATGAAGGGTGGAATAAAAATGTGAAAAGTAGGAGAGAGTGGTAGAAAAAAGAGAGAACTGCATAAGTAGACGAAGTCTGCGAATTATTACGTAACCACAAAAAAACAACAAATTCCTGGGTAACATGATAGACATGGGATTGCTGGATTGTTTCAAGCGACGTTTAGACATAATATGAATGAATTAGGATGGATATAAATACGAGCTGCCATATATGAGCCAATAGATCTACAGTAATCTCCTTGTTCGCATTTGTTCTTTATCAGTTTCTTCTAAGACCATTTATTTTCACACAGACAATGTGTCGAGTATTTTAACCACGTATCGATTTCTTAAGGTTACAAACACAGTAAGAACATCGTAAGATCATCGTAAGAGACTACAGGATACAATCTTTCATCGTATGACTGTAAATTGAAAATAGAATAAATGTAAGAGACACAGTAAAAAGGAACTTGCAGAATGGGCCCGAAAGAGCACAATAGCGTCTCGTTACAAGATCACATTTAGAGGGTTATAAAATTCGCGTAAATTAATTGATGTATCGAGTTGCAGCTGTGGAAATTTACCCTTAATTATTATCCATATTTTATAATTAATCGCTTCGAAAATACGGGTTTAAAACATCTGCATGACCTTTAAGTTAAGGTTACAGACAGCAATCACCCTTAATGGTATATATGATCAGGGAATAAAGCTTTTTGGGGGGCATTATCTTCTGAAATGCAGTTACTTTGATTTTTATGGTCTGGTCTTCATTCAGTGAGAAGATTGGCGTTAATGGCGACCTTGTGCAACGAGTCGAGTCGTAAAAGCTGTTTGATTGGTCATTTACCCAAGTCTGGACAGATTGGGAAGGCAGCGGGCTTGTGAGTGGTCAGTAAGCCAGCAGGTCTGCCGGCTGTGGAGAGATATCCTTGTTGTGATTGGCCGGCGGGTGGGTGGTATCGTGTCTGTGATTGGTCAGTTTGTAAGGCCTGACTGGCGTGGGATGTTGGATGTTTGTGTTGAGAAGCCGAGTCAGGTCTTCTCAAGTCTGAAGCCGTTGGAGAGAGAGAGGGAGAGACAGAGAGAGAGTTGCCGGACTTGAGTACCTCAGATACTTGACCGTTGTAAAAGGAATTACAAATAAATATATTTTTTGACCATGTATTTCTCAAGCCAAGGCTTTTAATTAGAGTCTTTGGAACCTCTGCTTAAGGCTGGTTATAATCTTGAGGTTATCTTGAGATGATTTCGGGGCTTTTTAGTGTCCCCGCGGCCCGGTCCTCAAGGCACCGCAAAATCAATCCATTTAAGACCCCAGAGGCGTTGTATTAAACCAGACTGGAGATCACTGATGAACTCTTCTATTATCCAGATATTTGTAAGGTTTTGCTGGTGAAACACTTTTAAAAATGGCTGTGATTTCAGTAAAGATTCCCATTCTGGGTCACTTGGCTATCAGTTTTAATTTGTGTACACAACACGCTTGATCTCGAAAGAAGAACCCATTAACCTGTCCTATGGTGGACGCAAATGTTTGCGTCACTTACCGTCAGGTCGGCCGGCGCAGGAGAAGCTGGTGTCAACAATGGGCCAGCCGTGGATTGGGTAGTCCACGCCTGGCTCTCCTGGCACCGACTCCCTCAGCCACTCCAGGGGGTCGCTGCTGTGGTGGTGGTGGTGGTGGTCGTCGTGGTGGTGGTGGTGGTCGTCGTGGGGAGGCGTAGTAGGTGGACGGATTGGAGGTTGGGATGGACCTGTAGGAGGCTGAACTGGGGGCCTGGTTGGGGGTCGAGTTGGAGGTTGTGTAGGGGGCCGAGTAGGGGGTCGAGTTGGGGGCTGAGTTGGGGGTCGAGTTGGGGGCCGAGTTGGGGGTCGAGGTGGAGGCTGTGGTGAGGGCTGATAAGGAGGTCGAGTTGGAGGTTGTGGTGAGGGTTGTGGTGAGGGCTGATAAGGGGGTCGAGTTGGAGGTTGTGGTGAAGGCTGTGGTGAGGGTTGATAAGGAGGTCGAGTTGGGGGCCGAGTTGGGGGTCGAGTTGGAGGCTGTGGTGAGGGCTGATAAGGAGGTCGAGTTGGGGGTCGAGTTGGAGGTTGTGGTGAGGGTTGATAAGGGGGTCGAGTTGGAGGTTGTGGTGAGGGCTGATAAGGGGGTCGAGTTGGAGGTTGTGTTGGGGGCCGAGTTGGGGGCCGAGTTGGGGGCCGAGTTGGGGGCCGAGTTGGGGGCCGAGTTGGAGGTTGTGGTGAAGGCTGATAAGGGGGTCGAGTTGGAGGCTGTGGTGAGGGCTGATAAGGGGGTCGAGTTGGAGTAGGAGGACGAGAGGGTGTTATGGGTGGGAATGGAGGAAAAGGTGGAGGGGAAGGCGGCTGTAAGGAGAAAGTAAAGTAAAAAGATCATCATCAATCACACAATAAAGTCGAACAACACAAGAATTGCAAATGGCACGATTTTAAACACACACACACACATCAGAGACCGTTTTTTCGGCCCTATACTCACGTCGAATGGAGGTCTCGTTTGAGGCGGCGAGGGTGGGCCGGTGGGCGGGCGAGTGGGCGGCCGAGTGGGCGGCCGAGTGGGTGGGCGGGAGGGTGGAGGGAACGGTCTTTCCGTGACACTGCCAGGACGGGAGCTATCGTGAGTGAAGGGAATTTCGGGAGGAAGATAGCCGTAACCTCCGCTCTGAGCCCAGCTGATCCCAACGCACCCTGTGGAACGGAACCAATGGCGAGTGAGTAACGTCATCTTCTGTGAGGTCTGGTCAGGTTAGACCAGATTTATTTAGGTTTGGATAGGGATCAAGCAAGGTTAAGATATGTTAGATTTGGTTAGGTAATATTCGGTTATACAAATAACAACCATCTGAATTTTTTGTAAAAATCAGCTCTAATTGTAAACACGTATATGTATTCTGGCATATACATATACGTATATGTCTAATACATGTATATGTCTTTTGATTGCAAAAGATAAAATTGCCTACAAATTGAGTAATGTTAAGGGAAAATGAAAGCCGTGGAAATGTATGCTTTTTTCAGGATTAAATAAGCTTGTGGTCTATAAAAGCCTATGTAATAGAGGCTTCTCAAATAGTGAGTGCAAATTAAGGGGTTTGTGTGTGTATCAGTGTAGTAGTCCCTGTTTCTGAATAAGTTATTTATTTGAATGGTTGACAATGTTCTTTGCGCAGAGACGTTAAGTCTCTGGAAATGTGTGTGGAAGAAGGCAATTTAGTGTTTGATGTTGAGTGGCTTGTTGAGCACGTAGGTTGTTTGCAGTGTTGAGGTCGATGCCTGTGGTGCAAGGGCGCCTGACAGCTGGGTGGACAGCACTTCGGATTCGTAGTCCTAAGATTCCGGGTTCGATACCCGGAATACCCGGGTGGAGGCAGAGACAAATGGGCAAAATGTTTCTTTCACCCTGATCCCCCGTGTTACCTAGCAGTAAATAGGGACCTGGGAGTTAGACAGCTGCTACGGGCTGCTTCCTGAGGGTGTGTTACTAAAAGGAGGTCTGGTCAAGGACCGGGCCGCGGGGACGCTAAGCCCCAAAATCATCTCAGGATAATACAAATAAGAGGCTCGCTGGCTTTCTCATAGTATTGAGGTTGCTGGCTTGGTTCATAGGAAGCATTGAGATCGCTGGCTTGGTATATACAGAGCATTGAGATCGCTGGCTCGGTTTTTTAGAGTATTCAGGTCGCTGGCTTGGTTCATAGGAAGCATTGAGATCGCTGGCTTGGTATATACAGAGCATTGAGATCGCTGGCTTGGTTCATAGGAAGCATTGAGATCGCTGGCTTGGTATATACAGAGCATTGCGGTCGCTGGCTTGGTTTATAGGGAGCATTGAGATCGCTGGCTCGGTTATTTAGAGTATTCAGGTCGCTGACTTGGTTCTTGGAGAGCATTACGAACGTTGGCTCGGTTTATACAGAGCATTGAGATCGCTGATGTGGATCATAGTGTTGAGGTCGCTGGCTTGGTTCTTAGGGAGCGTTGAGATCGATGACTGGGTTTCAGTAGAACGTTGACATCGCTAACTCGATTTTTACAAGGCGTCGAGATCGGTGATTCAGAGCAATTGACATCGCTGACTCTGCTCCGGGGGAAAGATTCCTTCGTCTTCCTTTGTGATACACTCACTTAAATATGGTATCTCTCCAACACCAGCAGCAGGAGAGCTTCTATGGAGGTCCCCCAACACGAGCTGGTGGAGAACTTCAACGGGATCCTCCAACACCAGCTGCAGGAGAGAGCATCAACAGGACCCTCCAACACCAACTGATGGAGAGCTTCCAAGGGACAAGTGAGGAAGCAGCCTCACGGGAACCATTAATCTTCGCCAACGCCGCGTCGGCCGCTGCACCACTGATGGGGGTATTGAATGGACGATGCCTGGAAGAAGCCGCGGGAGGGAGGGACATGTTTCCCTCCTGGTCTATCACAGTATGATAAATGTTTATACATTCTGTTTTCTTGATAAAGCTTCTCTCTCTCTCTCTCTCTCTCTCTCTCTCTCTCTCTCTCTCTCTCTCTCTCTCTCTCTCTCTCTCTCTCTCTCTCTCTCTCTCTCTCTCTCTCTCTCTCCACAAAGTTCTTTATTAGACGTTCAATACGATGAGAACTAGCTAGGAAGGTTTATTCAATATAATGCCCGGAGACCAGCCACGGAGACAATGAGAAAGACAAGAGTAACTAGCATGCCAATGAGGTGACAAGAGCAACTAGCAAGCCAGTGAGGTGACAAGAGCAACTACCAAGCCAGTGAGATGACAAGAGCAACTAGCAAGCCAGTGAGATGACAAGAGCAACTAGCAAGCCAGTGAGATGAGTAGAGCAACTAACAAGCCAGTAAGATGACTAAAGCAACTAGCAAGCCAGTGAGGTGACAAGAGCAACTACCAAGCCAGTGAGATGACAAGAGCAACTAGCAAGCCAGGAAGGTGACTAGAGCAACTCACAAGCCAGGAAGGTCCCAACAGCCGTTAAGAGACTTAGAAGATAGCAATGAAGACACCAGGGAGACACGTAAACCAGGTAGAGATAAAAGGAAGTTGAAAAAGACCTAGTAACTAGCCAGGCAGGTAAACAGGAAACTGACTAGGCCTAGTAGCTAGCCAGGAATATTGGTATGTGGATTGTAACATCTGGAAGCAAACGAGGATGCTAACGAGCAGTGGGACCAGATTTAATAGCAAACCAGGATTGTATCAATTAATATACAAGCTAGTAGCAAACTCTAACTCTAAATCTAGTAGCGAATTTTAACTCAGAAGCCAGTAGCAAAGTCTAACTCTGGCATTGGCTAGTAGCAAACCACGAAGCATGTGAAGAAAACAGTGAATGCTATTAGCAAACCAGGAAGCATGTGAAGAAAACAGTGAATGCTATTAGCAAACCAGGAAGCATGTAGTTTGTCTGAAATATAAATAGATGAATCTTAAGGGCTAGTAATATGTTAGCCAAAAATAGCAAAGAGGACGTTTAAGGCCTTTTATACGAAGCCAAGTTACTGAAGGCGAACCACAAGTCGACTGGCAGGAAGATATGAATATTATCAATCTTTGCTAATAGTAATCATGATGGTGAGTCCATACTAGGAGGTGGAAGGAGTCCTAGGAGGTGGAGGAAGAGGTGGAGGAGGAAGAGGAGGAGGAGGAGGAGAGTCAGGGGGAGGAAAAGAGAGAGAGAAGGAGACAGAGGTCAACTGTGGAAAATATACATAATAATAATAATAATATGATACGATTTTATACCAAATTTAAATTATCTAAATGTAAAGTTTCTGTTTTGGTGAATAACTTTTCCCTGGAGGAAATGAGGGAATTTGTAAGAACCAGCAGGAACCTAACGACGGCGCTGAGATATTTGACGGAATAAGCAAAGAACCTGATAAAAGGTTGTGGGAGACCTATCGAAGGTCTGTGAACGTGATTAAGGTTTGGGTCTGGAAAGAGTTGGCGAAGATTGGAAGACAGTTGCTGGGGAAATAAGAGAGATATCCCTTTCTCTCGAGAGGAGAAGAAAGGAGTGAGAAATACTTGGAGGAATATTCTCCCTTCCAGCTAATATTGAGAAGCTAGATTTTTTTCTGGAAGCAAAACAAAGCTCCAGGTGTTGTTCCAGCGTGTGTTGAGGTCTCATCTTCCAGTTCTTGACACAACCGGGTACTGGGGGGGCTCAGCCCGGTCGGCGCCTGGATTACTGGTTTGTAACACAAGAATTTCTCGTTGTTAATTCGCCAAGCAAACCACTAATGATATCTCGTTGTTGATGTTTGCTTTGCTGCTCCCCGTCTTGGGCTGTCAACCCGCCAACTCATCTTAGAATGCCGGTAAAATGTTGCTAATACAATATTCTTATTTTGCGTCTCAATTCTATAATGGTGTCATCAATTGTTGATTCCATCACACACCACAACTTCACATACTTGTGAACCTCTCTCTCTCTCTCTCTCTCTCTCTCTCTCTCTCTCTCTCTCTCTCTCTCTCTCTCTCTCTCTCTCTCTCTCTCTCTCTCTCTCTTGCCACACCTTGCTACACTTACAGATCTGTCACCCACATTCACATTACTTCCCCTGGTTCTCGTCCTCTCTCATTCACTTCGCCTACCCACTTGACACCCTTTGACTACCCCTATCCGCTTGACACTCCCACGTTGACTACGCCCACCAACTTGACACTCCCGCGTTGGCTACGCCCTCCCACTTGACCCTTTAATCTCCCCCTTGCTTGTAGGACTCTTCCTCGCCACATTAAGAAGCCTTCACGAGGAATCTTCACGACCGTGCAAGCGTCCCTTCTCCTGTGTTGACATCCCGATGCGTTTGTTTACACATGTAGTGAGGAAAGTGGCCAACAGATGGCGGGCCGACAGCCTGAGAGAATGTAAACACCGGCGTATTAAGCAAGATACATTCTCGTGTCCTGGTTATTGTGCCCGCCTTCCTTGTCTTGCAAATGATATGGAAATGTTTGAAGAATAAATGTTAGAGAAATAGCAGAGAGAGAGAGAGAGAGAGAGAGAGAGAGAGAGAGAGAGAGAGAGAGAGAGAGAGAGAGAGAGAGAGAGAGAGAGAGAGAGAGAGAGAAAGAGAGAGAGAGAACAAAAATAACGAAAGAGAGAGGCTGTTGTGTGTGTGTTATACAAGGTTATGTAAACTCGTTTCCAGTGTGACTCGCTCCTGCGTAAACGTCCGGCAGACTAAGACTATTTAGCTGTCTTCTTGAACTCCACACGGCCTCTTGTTTAATTCCTTCCTTTGTTATCTCTAGCTCCTCTTACATGAATGCTAAGAAGCATTCTTCAAGGCCTCTTGGTGTGCTATCTTCTTGGCTTCCCTATCCCTCCTCCCACACTTTCTCTGTCTCTCTCTCTCTCTCTTTACTTAGAGTAAATAGTGTATATTTTGTGTTAGCTTATTGTACTATTCAGTCACTCAGTTTTGTCTCCTTATAATTAACTTTTCTTGTGATTTGCTGTTCGCTCACCCCCACCTAACCTAAAGAAACCTTAACCTAACTTGAGCTAACTTTAACCCAACCTAAACTTAACCTTAATCTAACCCAAAGCGGCAGACGGGAGGCATGGGCACCGTAACATGAGCTAGGGTCGAGTGGGCATGAGATGTTAGGACGACGATGTGGGCACGAGGCTGGCAGCAGACTAACGCTGGGTGGCGGGTGGGTATGGGTAGGTGGGTAGGCTAGGTGTATGATGATGATAATGATGGTGATGACGCCTACAGCAAGGACACATTCTCCTCCTCCTCCTCCTCCTAACGGCCTTGTAGAGAGAAGATGATGGCTGGCTTCTCCCCCTCCTCTCCTCTCCTGCTCCTCGCAGCGTGACTCACAAAACAATTCTTTTTTTCCCCTTTCCCGTTATTCTCTCTTCTTCTCGTCCCTCCCTCATGCATGGTTTATCGGACTACTTTCATCTTCCTTCCAAGGGTTACATAGTCATACTGCCTTAGCGCGTACCTCTGATAATTCCAATATTTTCCGCTCCGTCCCTTTTTATCAACTTCCTCCCTCCCTACTCCTCCCCCCCCCACCTCAAGGTTCTCTCACAATTATTATCCATAACTTTCAGCTGTAATTCCCAAGGTAGACTAGAGCAGCAGAAAGGGAAGGGAAGGTGGGAGAGAGAGGAGGATTAAGTTGGCCAGGAGGAAGAGGAGGAGGAGATGGAGAAAGAATGTGGGCGTGCGGGCGGCCTTGGGGTTAATGTGGGCGTGCGGGCGGCCTTGAATGAACGTGGTGTGTCGACGGCCTTAGTATAAGTGAGGCATTTGGGCGGGTTCAGGATGAATATGGGCGTGCGGGCGTCCTGGGGATGTCTGTGGGCGTGTGGGCGTCCTGGGGATGTCTGTGGGCGTGCGGGAGTCCTGGGGATGTCTGTGGGCGTTTGGGCGTCCTGGGGATGTCTGTGGGCGTGTGGGCGTCCTGGGATAACAGACGCATGTATGTGTGTTCTTGTTGTCTTCTTGAGGTTATCGTGTGATGATCTCGTGGCTTAGCATCCCCGCGGCCCGGTCCTCGACCAGGCCTCCTTTTTGTTGACCAGGTGCCTAAAAGCAATCCATATTTTCGTATATAGTTTGATAAAACGAACGAGGGATAATACACTTAAACGAACTGACCGTCACGGGGACATGAACAGCCAGACTCGACGTGTTGTGTCAGATCTGTGTTTATGCTTGTCACTCCACTCACTCACCTCCCTTTCATCTCATCTGAGGTCTAGTTACTCAGCGTCATCTTCCTCTGCCTCATCTCAACTGAGGTCTGGTTACCCAGCATCATTCTCCTCTGCTTCATCTCAGATGTTGGTGGTGGAGGTGAGGGGCATGAACTCCCTGGCCTGAGTGGCGTGAGTAATTCTTCACTTGGTGATCCTTATCTGTTAAGTTCATGCCTTAGAGTCCTCTTCCAACACGAGCCTCGCTTGTCACCACCTGGAGGGGACGGTGGAGGAAGGTGGAGGCGACTGATGGAGGATGGAGTTGGAGGCTGGAGGTAGAGTGAAGGTGGTGGAGGTGAAGATCTATGGGACGAGGCTAGCGACGCTTGCTACATATGATAATGCTGTGTAGATGACGACAATGTGTGTGTGAGGGGCAGAGGATAATGTTCCTTTGCCTCTTGATGTGGTCTTGATACAGATCCAAGACGCCCCACGAGTGTTGGGGGTCTGCACTGGGAGGAACTTGAGTAGTCACTCATTCTCAAGTCTCCCACAAAATCTTGAAAATCTTACTTGTCATTAGGATTTTTGGAAACAATCTCCCATGGCCATATCAAACTTCAGAGATCATACGCTAGTGTGGCTCTCAAAAACACAACTATACAATGTAAATATATATATATTTATATTATATATATATATTTATATTATATATATATATATATATATATATATATATATATATATATATATATATATATATATATATATATATATATATATATATATATTAGTATATTTTGGTAGCAGTCTTTCCTGTAGACATATATTATTAAATATGACCGAAAAAGTAAGATTAATAATTCTAACACGAATTTTCTCGATCTTTCGTACGTTTCTTTTCACTGTTGGTGGTAATTCGAAAATCAATTCTCCAAAATTCATTTTTATTTCTAGTCTGACGCGACACTTGAGCACGTTTCGTAAAACTTATTACATTTTCAAAGACTTTAGTTTACACATACACAACTGAATAGAACTTACACATCTTCGATTTGTTTATATCTACATTTGAGTGAGGTGGATGGGGTGAGGTGGTATTAATAGGGTATTAAATTCCTAAACACAAGACAGAACACGAAACAATGGGTATTGAATGGAAGTGATTTGTAGAAAGCCTATTGGTCCATATTTCTTGATGCTTCTATATTGGAGCGGAGTCTTGAGGTGGGTAGAATATAGTTGTGCATTAATTGGCTCTTGATTGCTGGTGTTGACTTCTTGATGTGTAGTGCCTCGCAGACGTCAAGCCGCCTGCTATCGCTGTATCTATCGATGATTTCTGTGTTGTTTACTAGGATTTCTCTGGCCAACCAAACCATCGCCAGAGAAATCCTAGTAAACAACACAGAAATCATCGATAGATACAGCGATAGCAGGCGGCTTGACGTCTGCGAGGCACTACACATCAAGAAGTCAACACCAGCAATCAACAGCCAATTAATGCACAACTATATTCTACCCACCTCAAGACTCCGCTCCAATATAGAAGCATCAAAAAATATGGATCAATAGGCTTTCTACAATCACTTCCATTCAATACCCATTGTTTCGTGTTCTGTCTTGTGTTTAGGAATTTAATACCCTATTAATACCACCTCACCCCATCCACCTCACTCAAATGTAGATATAAACAAATCGAAGATGTGTAAGTTCTATTCAGTTGTGTATGTGTAAACTAAAGTCTTTGAAAATGTAATAAGTTTTACGAAACACGCTCAAGTGTCGTGTCAGACTAGAAATAAAAATGAATTTTGGAGAATTGATTTTTCAATTACCACCAACAGTGAAAAGAAATATAAGAAATATTGAGAAAATTCGTGTTAGAATTATTAATCTTACTTTTTCGGTCATATTTAATAATATATGTCTACAGGAAAGACTGCTACCAAAATATATATATATATATATATATATATATATATATATATATATATATATATATATATATATTTACTCATACATAATGTATATGTATATAGATATAATAAGGGTATACGCAGCTGTACTTGGGTCTCTTCCTCTTTCCTCCCTTTCCCCCCTGTTCCCACTCTTGACCCCATCTCCACCTCGACCCCCATCGTCCCCATTCCTTTGCTCCCCCTCTCTCTACCGTCTTCCCTCTCGACCTCTCGCCTTCCCCTCCTCTCCCACCTTCTCTCAGAAAATTTATTAAGAAGCACTGAAACAACTGTATTCGTCATAGAAAATTTATCTTAGAAATCTTGGAAAATTACAGTCACTAAAACTCTAGGGGACTCACACCAAGTATTTCACATTGGACTCTTACAGAAATTGGAGACGTTTTCTCTTTAATTATTTAAATATATATGTATGTGTGTTTGTGTGTGTACTCACCTAGTTGTGCTTGCAAGGTTTGAGCTTTGACTCTTTGACCCCGCCTTTCAACTGTCAATCAACTGGTGTACAGATTCCTGAGCCTACTGGGATCTATCATATCTACATTCGAAACTGTGTATGGAGTAAGCCCCCACCTCATCACTTCACTGTTTATGTGTGTGTGTGTGTGTGTGTGTGTGTGTGTGTGTGTGTGTGTGTGTGTGTGTGTGTGTGTGTGTGTGTGTGTGTGTGTGTGTGTGTGTGTTGCTTAAGGTTAGTGCATCTTTGGTCATGTGTGCCGGTATGATTTTCGGTTTTTACATAACCAATAACATAGAAGTAAGGTATACTTTTTTCAATTGTTTGCCCAGCGGATTTGCGTGTGTAAGTGTCGGGCATAATTATGTGTTCTGGGCGGAGTTTGCGACCGAGAAACAGCCGGGGTGAAACTTGTGAGTGTTACTCAAGAGTGCCTGAATGCTTTTGCAAAGTTCTTCTCTAAACATAGACATTATCCTGCAACCGGGTCAGGGAGCCACAAATAAGGTTTGGCAAGTCGTAATGTTTGTTCGAAACGAGTATTTACTCAGAGCAAGTATGGAGGAGGTGGGAGGCAGGCTTTCTCCAGGTATGAATGGGGCTGGTTCCGAACAGGTTGCGTGTGTGTGTGTGTGTATTCACCTAGTTGTGCTTGCGGGGGGGGGGGGGGATGGAGCTTCGGCTCTTTGGTCCCGCCTCTCAACTGACAATCTACAAGTGTACATGTTCCTGAGCCTACTGGGCTCTATCATATCTACATTTGAAACTGTGTATGGAGTCAGCCTCCACCACATCACTACCTAATGCATTCCATTTGTTAACTACTCTGACACTGAAAAAGTTCTTTCTAACATCCCTGTGGCTCATGTGGGTACTCAGTTTCCACCTGTGTCCCCTTGTTCGCGTCCCACCAGTGTAAAATAATTTTTACTTTTTGTCCTATTTGTGACCGTAGGATCGAGCTGTAAGCTCTAGGACTCCGCCTTTCTAACAGTCAGTTATCGGATAGTACTGATTCCAGTCCTATTTTTTCCTGTCATATTCCCTACATATGTTTCTTCTTTCGTACACAAACACACATATCCCCAGAAAGCAGCCCGTAGCAGCTGTCTAACTTCCAGGTATCTATTTTCTGTTGGGTGAACAGGCGCATCAGACGAAAAAAAACTCTACCAATACATTTCTGACAAAACCGGGAATAGAACTCGGGCTCATTGGACTTAGAAATTATTTTCTGTTGGGTGAACAGGCGCATCAGACGAAAAAAACTCTACCAATATATTTCTGACTCAACCGGGAATAGAACTCGGGCTCATTGGACTTCGAACCCAGTGTTTGTGTGAACAAGTCTATGTGGTGTATGAATGCGTATGTGTTTGTACTCACCTATTTGTGTCTGCAGGATCGAGCATCCTGCAGACACAAATATGTGTCTGCGTAGGGACTATGCTATGCGTGTCGAGCATAGGGGGAAGGAATGGTGCCCAACCACTTGGACGGTCGGGGATTGAACGCCGACCGGCATTAAGCGAGACCCCTCGCTCTACCGTCCACCCCAAGTAGTTGGACATAAGGAAAGGGAGTTCTTTGAAAGAATAAATTGGGAAAAAAACAAAAGATCAATGGAACAGGGAGATATGAATGGGAACTATAAACACAAAAGGGACAGAACTTCATCAGTAATTCAGTAATAAATAAATGAAACAGTTTAGAGGAAGCAGCGGAATGAGCTGTCACAAAATACATTTAAAAACTATATATTATATAAAATAAGAGCCATTGTCTTACACAAGTAGTGGCGAGGCTCAGGAGCTGCAGCTTGACCTTCCTAGCACATCTAGTTAAGTACATATATGCGAGTACACTAAACAAATCCTTGGCAGCCATGAGGCAGGAAAAAACAAATAAACAAAACATGACAGCATTGCTTTGATGGCAAGAAGACAAACAAAACGAAATTGTTTTGAAGCGGAGAAGATCAACAAAAGATGGCAGCATTGTTTTGACGGCAACAATATTAACAAAAATGGCAGCATTGTTTTGACGGCAACAATATTAACAAAAATGGCAGCATTGTTTTGAAGTCAACAATATCAACAAAAATGACAGCATTGTTTTGAAGTCAACAAGGCCCCCCCCCCTTACAGGTGACTCCGCCTGACCTTTATAGAGAGCATCACTAGGAAGTGCAACTGCTGCTCTTAACGCTATAGTGGTTTAGTGGAATGAGTGACTAGTTTAGGCGTTAAACCCGCCCGACCAGTAGAGGTTCCCCCTAACTCTCTCGGCGCATATCCGTGGCGATTACGTCAGCCTCCTTGGCTTCCCCTCAAAGGTGATACACGAGTGGTAGGGAGGACGAGGAGAGTGGAAGGAGGTGAAGATTAGGATGCTGAAGGAAGAGGGAGAGGGAGGGAGGGGGAGGGGGAGGAAAGGGAATGAAAAAGAGAGACAAAGAGGAAAGTTATGGGGGAGTGGAATGACTTTCTGGCACCTCTTGTCAAGGGTGAGATACTCCACCTTGGTGTTTTATCTGATTTAATCTGAGCTGTACTGAGCAAGGAACCCTCTTCACCCCCCCCCCCTCCCTGTCTCTCCCGACCCCCCTTCCCTCTACCCCCCCCCCCCTCCTTCCCCCGCGTACCATCTGAAGGTCGTCACAAGCACACACACACACACACACACACACACACAGTTTTGTGTGTATAAATTAATATTGTTAAATATTAACAATATTAACAATATTAATTAATATTAACAATATTAACAATATAAATATTAAATAAAAGCAGTCTCCGTGGTGTAGTGGTAAGACAGCAGTCTCCGTGGTGTAGTGGTAAGACACTCGCCTGGCGTTCCGCGAGCGCTATGTCATGGGTTCGTATCCTGGCCGGGGAGGATTTACTGGGCGCAATTCCTTAACTGTAGCCTCTGTTTAAACGCAACAGTAAAATGTGTACTTGGATGAAAAAACGATTCTTCGCGGCAGGGGATCGTATTCCAGGGACCTGCCCGAAACGCTACGCGTACTAGTGGCTCTACAAGAATGTAACAACTCTTGTATATATCTCAAAAAAAAAAAAAAAAAAAAAAAAAAAAATATTGTGAGCTTACGCTAGGTAAGGTTAGGTTAGACGCTTTGAAATGCTGATTTAGCAGTCCATCCCTCAGGCTGTGCTCGTCTAAGCAGCAGCCGACCCTAAAGACATATTCACAAATTTGACTGTCCTGTGTAACCCAAAACTATATTTTCTCCATAATAAATTTGTATTAATATATGAATTTTGCGTATAGTTAGGTGAGTGGTTTGGTTTATTTGCTAATTATTTGCTTTTGCTGTCCATGGGTGAAGCATGTCGAGAGGTGGGATTCGAACATATGAAACGAACACAACTCGAATCAGAAAAAAAGTTCGAACGCAAGCAGTTGTGAGTCGAGTATAGAGTATTTTTTCAGTCATAAAACAGAGGGGGTTTGGCCATCATGATTAACGAACATATGGCCCTTGCTTATAAGGACATGCTGGAAGTGGGTGAATCACGTTTCGAGTCAAGGTTTTGAAGCATGGTCAAAGGAGTCACATGCTGTCATGTCAGAGGTTACAGCTCATCAAAACATTGGTCAATTGTTCATTAATCCAGCCATTAAACCATTGTTCATGCACAAAAGACTCGGCCCTCTGGAAGTACATGACTGGAGGATGGGATGAGATGTAAAGACGTCAGTGATTGACTTTTTCGTTGTGAACCTCACGGCCCTTTGTTCTGATAATGGTTTTACAGGGATTAATGAATAGATTCGCGTCCAGGATCACGAGATTCAGCCTCTGCTACTGTCACTCCCACAGAAGATCTGGTAAGACCTCTCTCAGACCCACAAATGCCGTAGGGTGATGAGTCAATGATGAGTCAATACGCCCTCAACACACCTTATTCCCCGAAGGTGAAATTGAGCAATAGGGGGAAAGAAGCATCATGTTAGAAACAAGAAAATAGGTACTAACTATATATTGATTCGTCAATCCCACAATCTCTGTTCCTATCACTCGTCCGTGCACCAGTCATCCATTCACCGTTCGTCCGTTCACTATTTGAATATTCACCATACAACTGTTCACCACAAACTATCGCTGCTCTCTAGGGATCACCATCACCGCCCCTCAGAGCCTCACTATCCCCGCCCCATGTTAACTCGCTATTCCACCTCGCAATATCGAAACCTCATAACATACGACCCGCTTACGGACCCACGACGGCACTGTACACGTCCTCGTGATCGACTCCAACTAATCTCCATCACTAACACGTGTTTTTCGTTCGTTTAAAGACCGTAACTAACCGCACGAATGGCGTGATTGTGGAGGACACGTGGTGCGTCTGAATCACTGGCGATAGTAAAGCTACGTCTCACGATCAAGAGATTGTTGCGCGATTGTTTGTATATTTATGTCTTCTGCTCTTACGAGTGTGCGTGAAGCAAGCTGGTTGAGTTACATGATTTAGGGGATCGGATTTTTTTTGTCTTGAATTGTGTTAAAGATGTTAAGACAGTATTTATTTAATGATCACTGTAATAACTTTATTGTTTTATAAATGGCTGTATTCCCTGTCTGTTTGTCTGTCTGTCTGTCTGTCTGTCTGTATGTCTGTCTCTCTCTCTCTCTCTCTCTCTCTCTCTCTCTCTCTCTCTCTCTCTCTCTCTCTCTCTCTCTCTCTCTCTCTCTCTCTCTCTCTCTCTCTCTCTCTCTCTCTCTCTCTCTCTCTCTCTCTCTCTCTCTCTCTCTCTCTCTCTCTCTCTCTCTCTCTCTCTCTCTCTCTCTCTCTCCCTCCTTCTCTCTGTCTGTTTCTGTCTGTCTGTCTGTCTATCTGTCTGTCTGTCTGTCTGTCTGTCTGTCTGTCTGTCTGTCTGTCTCTCTGTCTCTGTCTCTCTCTCTCTCTCTCTCTCTCTCTCTCTCTCTCTCTCTCTCTCTCTCTCTCTCTCTCTCTCTCTCTCTCTCTCTCTCTCTCTCTGTCTGATTCTCTCTCTCTCTCTCTTTAGAAATTTACTGTTTATCAAATATGTCAGTGGTGGGAAATACTGTACATGTACATGGCTAAACAAAACATAAATTTTCTGATTCAGTGATATTATAATAGTCTTTCAACAACTGGTTATTAACTACAGGTTCAAAGATGTGCCACCAGACTAGTCCCAGAGCTGAGGTGCAAGAGGTATGAGGACTTACTAGATGAATATTATTAAACTAGAGTAATATTATTATTATTATCCTTTCCATCTTCTCTTCTTATCTCACTCTCCTTCCTTCTCTCTCTCTCTCTCTCTCTCTCTCTCTCTCTCTCTCTCTCTCTCTCTCTCTCTCTCTCTCTCTCTCTCTCTCTCTCTCAGAAGATTTAATATCTCTTAGTGTTCGATAATTCGGTAACACAAATCTTCAGGTATAACTCGAATGAATTAGTGTGTATCGCTTTCAAGTAAATGGAGGGAGAAGAAAATTAAACTATAAAAATGCGTGGGTAAACGGCGGGAGGGAACAGGTAATCTACGGAAAACAAATCTCCTCTTTCAGACTTCATGAAAATTCCGGGGGTCGCTGTAGATGCCCGTATTTCTTGAAAGGTGGTACAAGGGCCCATCCCAACTTGCCTTTTTTTGCAGGAATATTCTTGCGCGGGCCCTAGGTCTCTGGCTGACCAACTAAGTTTTACATGTTGCTTGTTTCTGTTTTACTTGGGCGGAGTATGGGTATTTATGACTAGTATGGTCGCTTCAGTAAGATTTGTCCCATGTGTTTAACAACTTTTTATGTTCTGTTGAACCTAAATTGAAATCTTATTGAGTTTGTAACTGTGCACTGTGTTAGATAATGTTCCAGTGGTCTGTCGGGAATTTCTCCACAGTGCTGACATTTCCTTTCATCTGCTGGGACATATAAGCCTACTCCCCATGCACATGGGTATCCAAGCCTGATGCGATGTAAGTGTACTTCTGTTGTTCTACTGTTCCCTTTCATCAAACTAAGTGGTTCGTAGTTGGTTGAATTCTTGTACCAACCCGCAGATCCTAATGTTGCAACTGCTGTGTTGTGGTCACTGTACATCTTCTGCATTGCTCTGTTTCTAAATTACTTTCTTAATCTGTGATAGACTTTGCAGTATGTAAATGTCTACAGTTTTTCTCTTAGTTGCTAGTTTCGGACTGACCTATGACATTAACATACCCTTTTCCTATGTGTCATCTTGGAAAGCTGGGTGAGGCGAGCCCCAAGGGCCTCCTACTTTAGTGAAACAGACAGACAGGCATTCTATTATATAGATATAGATTATCAAGGTAGAGAAAACACAATAGAGGAGACATGATCGCCATATACAAAATAAACGGGATAGAGTAAAGGAACGGAGGCGGGATGGTCACAACATATCCAATAAATTAGGGTAAAAGACATTGCAAACCATTTACCATAGTATACAAACAATGGGTAACAAGGGGGTACCCATTACACACAGAAATCACAATAGCATATGATGCATCAAATGAACAAATCCACAAGGGCCGTGACGAGGATTCGAACCTACGTCCGAGAGCATCCCAGACAATATACATCAGGGGTACTCAAGTTCACAGATGACTGCACAATTTCATATGTAATTACCACTAGAAGCTGTGCATCAATACACCAGAACCTGAGCCAAAGAGCTGAAGCCCATTAAGAATTGGGCTTCAGCTCTTTGGCTCAGGCTCTTCTTATAGCACAACTACGTCAAGACGATGAGTCACAGTAACGGGGCTGAAGATATGATGACCAAACCACACGTCAGAGGGACCGAAACGACGATGTTTCGGTCCGTCCTGGACCATTATCACAATCGACTTGACAATGGTCCATGACGGACCGAAACGTCGTCGTCTCTTCATCTACTGATGTGTAGTTTGGTCATCAACTACGGCAATATAACTAGGTGAATTCACACACACACACACACACACACACACACACACACACACACACACACACACACACACACACACACACACACACACACACACACACACACAATTTGTGTCCATTTTCCCAGCATTTAAGATCGTGCGCATTTTTTTTTTTTTTTGCCGTGTTACTTGGTGTGGTGGGAGCCAAGACGGGGGTAAGAATCCAGCCCAGCTGACCCCTGGGTCGATCTAGACGGGTTTTATATCGAGGACACAGGACGAGGTCGAAGCCATTTTCCCCTAGACATTAAATGCCCCCCAAAAGGCCAGTAATAAGAGGGGGGGTTAGACCCAGAGACAGTACGATCTTAACAAGGCATTTAGGGGTGCTCTAAAAAATACAGCCATCGCGATAGTGTATTCAGCATGAGCTTGAGCATAAGATCTCTTTCGATAACCCGATATCATCTTGCTGATAGCTGTCGATTTCGCTGAAATGCTTTGAAGCAAATTTCATAACGGGAGGTTTAATATATTGTTGTTGTTTCAGATTTAGCCAATCAGAACGAAGTGTCCATGTAGCACGGGCTATGGTGAGCCCGTAAGCGCATGACTTCTCTTCCCCCTCTTTATATAGGTCCCCCCCCCTTGCGCTGGTTTAATATATATATTCACCGACTTACTTGACCTTACTTTATGTCATATAAAAGACATTTTTAGAGTTAGTTCTCGGAGCTCACTATAGTTATGATATTCCTAAATTGGTACGTTTGGCTCTTGGAGG
>NC_091159.1:52015388-52035388 GCF_040958095.1 Procambarus clarkii
CCAATAGGAGGCAAGAGCTCTTTGTTCTTTGGCGCTCAGGCGTCCAATGAAGAGCTTCCGTTTTATCCTATGTTCTTCGCTTGATCGTTCACTATTTCATCGATAATTTTTCCGATTTCCGGTAATTTTAGGCCTTGAGTTCCGGTGACGAATAGACATTAAGGAGTTGAAATAAACGATTATTTAATAAAAAAAATTAACTCTGCATGACTCACAATGGAGTATCTTCGGGGAGCTGTGATTAGCACGGTCACGACTCGAGCTAGAGGACCCGGGTTCGAATCCTGGTTAGGGTGGGGTGACTAGACTCTATTGCTTCCTGATCGTGTGGATTATTATCCAACCTGTAAATGTCAAACGCTGGTTCACACCTACATTTATTTTTCGCCTTTTTTGGTAGGGAGGGACAGGATAAATACTTGGTATTAGGTTAGGTTAGGATATGTTATGTTAGGATGTCTTAGGATATGTTAGGTTGACTACCTTCATTGGTGTTCAACTGCTTGGACGGGATTGTAGAGCGACGGTCTCGCTTCATGCAGGTCGGCGTTCAATCTCCGACCTTCCAAGTGGTTGGACACCATTCCCACCCCCCGTCCCATCCCAAATCCTTATCCTGACCCCTTCCAAGTGCTATATAGTCGTAATGGTTTGGCGCTTTCTCCTGATATTTCCCTTCCCCTACCTCTATTGGTTCCGGGGATCAATGCCACCACGACCCGGTCTCTGACCTGGCCTCCTGGTTGGTGATCAGATCAATCAGACTGTTGGACGCAGCTGCTCGCAGTCTCATGCGTGGGTACAGGATACCCGATGAAAACCATACCTACCTTGCGATAATTCCGGGGCTTATTGTACCTGCGGCCCGGTCCTAGACCAGGCCTAGGGGAGGGGGGGGTTCTCTTGATGCCTGACAAATGATGAAGTGATTTGATGAAATATCTGTGCCCAAAATGGTCTTTAAAAGCTGTCGGGTATTGGGTCACACGACTTCCAATACTTTTGTATAGTCAGTTTGGCCGAGTGAATATATTACTGGATATACCAAGGGGCAGGGAGGCCTTGGCTGACCGGGTTCGAATCCTTCAGGAGGTCAGGGGTTTTCTGATGCATGTTGGCCTGGAGACCAATCAGGCTTGACGTGTTTATATATATATATATATATATATATATATATATATATATATATATATATATATATATATATATATATATATATATATATATATATATATGTGCAATGTTATTGTATGTAAATGTCGTTGTATTACTGAAAAATCCAGAGTAGACGTGTGTTTGGTGTTTAAGTAATGATAACTTTAAAAGTGACTTAAGTATAAGTTGTCTGTTAAATATTCTGTAAGGCTGTCAGCCAGTTCATGACCCCGGTCATGCCCCCCCCCTCACCTTTCTCCCCCCTTACCCCCACCCCCACACACGTACGCATTCACACGATCACAACCATTCACAGTCACACGACCACAACCCTTCACATTCACACGACCACAACCATTCACATTCACACGACCACAACCATTCACATTCACACGACCACAACCCTTCACATTCACACGACCACAACCATTCACATTCACACGACCACAACCATTCACATTCACACGACCACAACCATTCACATTCACACGACCACAACCATTCACATTCACACGACCACAACCATTCACATTCACACGACCACAACCATTCACATTCACACGACCACAACCATTCACATTCACACGACCACAATCATTCACATTCACACGACCACAACCATTCACATTCACACGATCACAACCATTCACATTCACACGACCACAACCATTCACATTCACACGATCACAACCATTCACATTCACACGATCACAACCATTCACATTCACACGATCACAACCATTCACATTCACACGACCACAACCATTCACATTCACACGATCACAACCATTCACATTCACACGATCACAACCATTCACATTCACACAACAAGAAGACTGTTGGACACAGAGAAGGATAAGGAAGTTGAGGAAATCTTAATTAAACCTTCCTGAAAGATTTTTCAAACTGTTAACTGATGTGCCACTAAATATAAGAGCCCCTTACAGAACACACACACGCACACACACACACACACACACACACACACACACACACACACACACACACACACACACACACACACACACACACACACACACACACACATACAAACACACACACACATACAAACACACACACACACACAAACACACACACACGCACACACACACACACACACACACACACACAAACACACACACACACACACACACACACACACACACACACACACACACACACACACACACACACACACACACACACACACTGTGATGCTGACAGGAACCCCAGAAGTCCTTTAGACGTCAGAGTAGACATACCTACAGTACCTGCAAGTGACAAAACGCCACCACAAGCCACCACGTGATAACCTCTTAGATACTAAAGGAGACACCGTAAGCCTCGGGTAGTCCCATTGCTACAGTATTTTGCTCCTCCCTGGAAGAGGCAGAGTGTCTAGACTCTTGGAAAGTGCTTATAGGAACGAAAGTGAAGTAGACACGAACCCTTAAACGACACAAAAGTATCACTAAGTAATCTCTAACAAACTACTCGATTGACTTATCCAAAGCAAGCTTTTTGCTCACTTATAACAGTTAAATTCGGCCTCCAAACACCAGCAAGATTTAAGAAAAAGGGTGATACTGCTCTGAGAAACGTATTGGAAATTGAATTTTTGAAGTTCTTCAACAAGATGGTAAAAAATCAATCAAGATATAGAGAGGGGCGGGCAGACTGCCTATTCCTTGGTTGTAAGAAAACATTTGAAAGTGCCTCACACAAGATAACCCCCCCCCCCCTGCGCAAGTTAAAAAACCTGGTTGATGTATCTCTATCTTTTATCTCTTTATTTACCACTCTACTATTTTACTAGTAGAGTGGGCGAGGGCGTTCTTATCAAGGGAAGCAAATGGTTGCAGGTAGATAGGAGATATCAGAGTGGAGATAGGTAACACGTGATGCCCCACAACCGGACTTCATAGCTTAATACTGAACAAAGTGTTAAGTTATGAAGAGCCAATACATAACAAAGCAAACTGCCTTCTCGAATGTATGTTTGTAGATGATACAACACTGTTGAGAGGCATCAGGATAGAGGAGGACCGCACAAGGGTCTTGACACTTAACAGAAGTTGACTGAAAAAGGGCTTCCTAAACCTTAACCCAGCTAAATGCAAAGTCATCCTGGCTCTATACACAACCTACGTGAGACACTCTCTCTAAAGTACGCAGCCCCTCCCTCCTAGATGGTACCCTTACCTGTAGAAGCATAAAACTAAAAAAGGTCCAGAGAGAGATATGCAACAAGACTCGTGCCTGAGCTTAGGGGCCAGTATAGCGAAGAACGACTAAGAGAGACGATGAGATGTAGTAACTAAGGGAACTGTACTTCCCCACATTGGAGGAGATGAGCAGCAGAGAGGTCATAATTAAGACGTATAAAGCTGCTTAAGAGCCAGACCCAGACTTCAAGATGTTATACACGACTAAAGGCATGTTGACACGACGACATTCCCTGAACATCTACCACTTACGGGGCTAATTATGCCCGTGCTACCTCTTGGGGTGGCTCAGTCTTCATCAATCAATCAAAAAAAACATACACAGCCTCGCTCCTGTGCAAGGTAAGTCCACTACGGGCTCACCATAGCCCGTGCTACTTGGAACTTTTGTTCTGAGTAGCTGAATCTAAAACAACAATCTGCTAAAGACACCAAACATAAACGAGTACTGAACAGAGCTAGAACGAGCAGAACGATGAGGGATCAACTGGAATCTAAAGACACAAATGTCTCAGAGAGCGATGTCAGAAGACCTTCTTCAGTGTCAGAGTTGTATATAAATAAGATGGATTACAAGAAACAAACTCGATACACACTTTGAAACATAATTTTTATTTATTTTTATTTTATTTATATATACAAGAGTTCTTACATTCTTGTAAAGCCACTAGCCACGTAATGCTGTCCGTGCAGGTCCTTAATTCTAATTATTCCTCGAATACGACCTGCCAAATCGTTTAACAGTTAACCAGGTACCCATTTACTGCTCGATGAACAGAGGCTACAGTTTAAGAATTGGCGCCCAGTCAATCCTCCCCGGACAGGAAACGAACCCAAGCCAAAGTGCTCGCGAAGCGCCGGGCTTACCACTGCGCCACGGGGGTTTTGCAAATATCTCAAGAAGATTGTGGGAACTGAGATCGGAAGGCGGGTCCAGGAGTCGAGTACGACCTTGCAAGCTACTGATATACAGCACTGTGAAACTGCCGCCCAAAGCGTGTAAACGCCTGCAACTCGCCGCAAATTGCTATGAATTACATAAAAAAATTTTTGGGGAATTCCAGAGACGAGAATGACAGGACAATTGTTGGCAACTTTTTTATCGTTGGGGAAGGGGGGGGGGGAATAGAGAGAGAAAGGGGGAGGGGTTGAAGGATGGGAAATGGGGGAGGTCAGGTGGAGGTGGGAGGAATAGGGGGGGGGGATTGGGAGGGGGTTATGTGGGAGGGGAGTGGAGGGGAGGAGGTTGAGGGTCAAGGTTTAAGTGGAGGTAAATTTAAGGATGGGAGATGACAGAGGTTCAGATTCAATGGTCCGGAATTAAAGGAGCCAGAAAGGGGGGGGGTGACAAGGGGGTTTACGGGGGACTCGGAGGGCTTTAAGGGGGTGATGGAGTTGTGACTCGGATTGATAGAATAATATATTCAGGCTTTGGATTGGGGTTTTGGGGTGTAATGGTCATTGCACTACATCATGAACGTAAATGCTCTTCAACGGGCACAGAGATGGATGACACAATCAATACCAGGAATTAGAAATAGAAGTAAACAGAAGAGTAAGTGGAGGCATGATAACCACCTACAAAATCTTCAGGGGAATTGATAGGGTGGACAAAGACAAACTCTTTAGCACGGGTGGAACACGAACAATGGGACACAGGTGGAAACTGAGTACCCAAATGAGCCACAGAGACGTCAGAAAGAACTTTTTCAGTGTCAGAGTTGTTAATAGGTGGAATGCATTAGGCAGTGATGTGGTGGAGGCTGACTCCATACACAGTTTCAAATGTAGATATGATAGAGCCCATTAGGCTCAGGAACCTGTACACCAGTTGATTGACGGTTGGGAGGTGGGACGAAAGAGCCAGAGCTCAACCCCCGCAAGCACAACTAGGTGAGTACACACACACACACACACACACACACACACACACACACACACACACACACACACACACACACACACACACGTAGTTGATTGACAGTTGAGAGGCGGGCCGAAAGAGCAAAGCTCAACCCCCGCAAACACAACTAGGTGAATACGCACACACACACACACACACACACACACACACACACACACACACACACACACACACACACACACACACACACACACACACACACACACACACACACGTAGTTGATTGACAGTTGAGAGGCGGGCCGAAAGAGCAAAGCTCAACCCCCGCAAACACAACTAGGTGAATACGCACACACACACACACACACACACACACACACACACACACACACACACACACACACACACACACACACACACACACACACACACACACACACACGTGGGCAGACTGCATATTTTTGGATTGTCAGAAAGCCTTTGATACAGTGCCACACAAGAGGCTAGTGCGAAAGTTGGAGATGCAGGCTGGAGTGAGAGGGAAGGTACTCCGGTGGATAGAGGAATACCTAAGCAACAGGAGACAACGAGTCTGTGTGAGGGGTGAGGTCTCAGATTGGCGAGACGTCACAAGTGGAGTCCCGCAGGGGTCAGTCCTTGGACCTATACTGTTTCTGGTATATGTAAATGATCTCCCAGAGGGTATAGATTCGTTCCTCTCAATGTTTGCCGACGATGCAAAAATTATGAGGAGGATTGAAACAGAGGATGATAGTAGGAGGCTACAAGATGACCTGGATAGACTGAGTGAATGGTCCAACAAATGGCTGTTGAAGTTCAACCCGAGTAAATGCAAAGTAATGAAACTAGGCAGTGGAAACAGGAGGCCAGGCACAGGATACAGAATAGGAGATGAAGTACTTAATGAAACAGACAGAGAGAAAGATCTAGGAGTTGATATCACACCAAACCTGTCTCCTGAAGCCCACATAAAGAGAATAACGTCTGCGGCATATGCGAGGCTGGCTAACATCAGAACGGCGTTCAGGAACCTGTGTAAGGAATCATTCAGAATCTTGTACACCACATATGTAAGACCAATCCTGGAGTATGCGGCCCCAGCATGGAGCCCGTACCTTGTCAAGCACAAGACGAAGCTGGAAAAAGTCCAAAGGTATGCTACTAGACTAGTCCCAGAACTAAGAGGCATGAGTTATGAGGAAAGGCTGCGGGAAATGCACCTCACGACACTGGAAGACAGAAGAGTAAGGGGGGACATGATCACAACCTACAAAATCCTCAGGGGAATCGACCGGGTAAACAAGGATGAACTTTTCAACACTGGTGGGACGCGAACAAGGGGACACAGGTGGAAGCTGAGTACCCAAATGAGCCACAGAGACGTTAGAAAGAACTTTTTCAGTGTCAGAGTAGTTAGCAAATGGAATGCATTAGGAAGTGATGTGGTGGAGGCTGACTCCATTCACAGTTTCAAATGTAGATATGATAGAGCCCAATAGGCTCAGGAATCTGTACACCAGTTGATTGACGGTTGAGAGGCGGGACCAAAGAGCCAGAGCTCAACCCCCGCAAGCACAATTAGGTGAATTAGGTGATTAGGTGAGTACACACACACACGTAGTTGATTGACAGTTGAGAGGCGGGCCGAAAGAGCAAAGCTCAACCCCCGCAAACACAACTAGGTGAATACACACACACACACACACACACACACACACACACACACACACACACACACACACACACACACACACTGGAGAAAGGAGGAGTTCCCGTTCACACGGGAACTCTCAACTCCTGATTGCAACAAAAAACATACACAAATATTGAGACAATTTGACTTTAAGATTAGGTGTTTATATTCCTTGAGAAACTCTTAAATACACTCAAGTGGCCGTGTGTATTATTCCTCAATTTAGTTTTTTTATAATATAGAGCTTTCCCACCATAGAAGTTGTATAAAATAGAGCCTACCCGTCTTAGGTGGTTGTATAATACAACCGTCACTCTAAAACAGCCATGGACCGCTAAACTATTTACCAACATTAACAGTACGTTCTGTGAATGTTGTATTCCGTGGGGAAATGCAATGGTTTTGCTCAAGTAGAAACGTTCAAACCCAAGCCAACGACGAGTCAGAATAACGTAGCCCAAGATATGACGTAGATACACATCAGCAGTTGAACTGACGACGACGTTTCGGTCCGTCCAGGACCATTACCAAGACCAATATCCCAATGGACTTGAAAATGGTCCATGGGGGGGGGGGGGACCAAAACGTCTTCGCCGTCTCCTCGTCTTTTGGTGTATGTGTGGTTTGGTCATCAAACCCAAGCAACCCTCCTAACCTATCGAAGCTGGTGTATATCGGAGTCGTAAATATTACCATGCGTTATTTTTTACTAAAACGTCGAATTGTAAACGGATTGATCAAATTCCGTAAATAATGGGACGATTTTGTTTACTGGAACAGAGAGCATCGACATCGACAGTGCGGGTACAGTGCAGGTATAGTGCAGGTATGGTACAAGTACAGTACAGGTACAGTGCAGGTATAGTGCAGGTGTGGTACAAGTACAGTACAGGTACAGTGCAGGAATGGTACAAGTACAGTACAGGTATAAGTGCAGGTATGATACAAGTACAGTACAGGTACAGTGCAGGTATAGTACAGGTATGGTACAAGTACAGTACAGGTACAGTGCAGATACAGTGCAGGTATAGTGCAGGTATGGTACAAGTACAGTACAGGCACAGTGCAGGTACAGTGCAGCTATAGTGCAGGTATGGTACAAGAACAGTACAGGTACTGTGCAGGTAGTGTACAGGTACAGTGCAGGTACAGTACAGGTACAGTACAGTTACAGTACAGGAACCGTGCAGGTACAGTACAGGTACAATACAGGTACAGTACAGGTACAGTGCAAGTACACAGAATTCCGCTCGAATGCCTCCTTCAGCTCCTTGTACTCATCTTGTCATACCAGAAAACATTCTAAGGAAACTACTCCAAGCTTGTACTAAAGAGGCACCCTTCTTGAGCCCAGATGGACACATGTATAAGCTAGTAGATGGGGATCGCCATGGGTTCTCCCCTAGGTGTCCTGTTTGCGAACTTGTACATGGGTACCATAGAGCAGAAGGTCTTAGTCGACAGGGACTTGAAACCCGCCATATACTGCAGGTATGTTGACGACATTTTTACACAGGTACCTGATGTCAGACATCTGCAGGAGCTGAAGGAGGCATTTGAGCGGAATTCTGTGTTGCGTTTCACTTACGAGATTGAGAAGGATGGGAAGCGACCCTTTCTAGATGTAACAGTCACGGAGAGGAGCGGAGGTTTCCACACTGCAGTCTACACTAAGGAAACAAACATAGGAATGTGCCTCAATGCTAACAGTGACTACCCAGACAGGTACAAGAGGAGTGTTGTTAACGCTTATGTCGACCGTGCTCTCAGCCACAGATCAGGATGGAAGCAAGTCGATGAAGATCTCTGTAGGGTAAGGCAGATCCTAGTCAACAACGGCTTCTCCAATGGTTTTGTTGAAAAGCCTCATAAAAAGATAGGTAAAACGCTATGTAACCTCTGAAGAGTCAACTAACACAACACCTGTACCCCTATTAAACTATTTTACAGGAACTTCTTTTCGACAGCTCATAAAACGAAGGAAAGGGTCCTGAAAGGATATTGTTGATGGAAACGTTATCCCTACAGACAAAAATCAGAAAATACAATTGACGATTTACTATAAAACCAAAATAAACGGCCAATCTACTCATGAAAAACTCTCCAGACACAAAGCAGAACGCCTTAAAGGAAACCAACGTCGTCTATGCCTTCAAATGCCCACTTGGGGACTGTAAGCCCCCAAAGAACTCAGTATATAGGCAAGACAACAACGTCTCTTTCCAGGCGTTTAACAATGCATAAACAACAGGGCCCCATAAAGGAACATATAATCTCCTCTCACAACCGGACCATCACCGGAGAAGATTTAACAACACACAAATCCTCGATAGATACAGCGATAGCAGGCGGCTCGACATCTGCGAGGCACTACACATCAAAAAGTCAACACCAGCAATCAACAGCCTATTCGCAACTATATTTTACCCACTTCAAGACTCCGAACCAATATAGAAGCATCAAGAGGAGATATGGGCCAATAGGCCCTCTGCAGTTACTTCCATTCTTATACTCTCATATCCAATTAATACCCACTAGTTTCGTGTTCTGTCTTGTATTTGTCACAAGTTTGTTCACCTCATCCAAAACTGTTGTACCATATCACCTCACCCAAATGCGAATATAAGTATGACGGATTAGCTGACTCTGTTTAGTGTTTACAGGTTACAGTTGTGTGTGTAAAGTAAAGTCTTTGAAAATGTACTAAGTTATTACGAAACACGTTGAAGTGTCGCGTCAGACTAGATATAAAAATGAATTTTGGAGAACTGATTTTTCAATTACCTTCGACAGTGAAAAGAAACATAAGAAATATTGAGAAGATTCGTGTTAGAATTATTAATCTTACCTTTTCGGTCATATTCAACAACATATATATATATATATATATATATATATATATATATATATATATATATATATATATATATATATATATATATATATATATATATATATATATATATACTTCAGACAAATATCAAGGCCCACCGAGGGTCGAACTGACCCTCCCCAGGATACATCCCCATAACAATTGGCTAACTCCTTGGTATCTATTTACTGCTAGGTGAACAGCTGCATTGGGTGAAAGGAAAAGAGTCCCGCCATTTCTGTCCCGTCCAGGAATAGAACTCGGTATCCCCGAAGGTGAGTCGAGAACGAAGCCAACTACGCTACGAGACCCCTCTCATAATCCTCATTTTTTCCAACTCAAGCTGAACATTATGTTTAATAATGTCATAAATGCATTCTAAGCTTGGCAGCTTCATTATAGAATACAACTCGAGCTTGAATCAAAATCTATTAATAAAACCCCTTGTAGTTTATATGTAGGTTTGCCCTGATGAAGTTGGTTACCAGTCAGGTAGTTCTGATGAAGTTGGTTACCAGTCAGGTAGTTCTGATGAAGTTGGTTACCAGTCAGGTAGTTCTGATGAAGTTGGTTACCAGTCAGGTAGTTCTGAGGTCTTTCCTTGTGCAGGTGAAGAGTCACAAAACGTGGCTAAAGTATGTTGACCAGATCACACACTAGAAGGTGAAGGGACGACGACGTTCCGGTACGTCCTGGACCATTCTCAAGTCGACTTGAGAATGCTCCAGGACGGACCGAAACGTCGTCGTCCCTTCACCTTCTAGTGTGTGGTCTGGTCAACAGGTCTTTCCTTATTGTGGGGCATCAATGGTGCGGTTGGTAGGGGGAGCACACACTTGTTCTTCTGCGGCCCGAGTTCGAATCTCCGGTTATTCAAGTGAGATGACGTTAAAAAAAAAAGTTGGCATGAACGTAAAGAACATTACTTGGTCATAGGACATCTTTGTCACGTTGAAGCATTCGAGGGCACCTGTGGGCTCGAACACCTGCTGAGGTCCACGGAGGTCTTAGAATGAGCACCTGCACAATGGTTGGTGGTGATTACAGGTGCAACGACGTTTAACCTCGCAATTCAGCAACATGGAAGTTGCAGGAAATGGTTGCAGTACAATAGCTGAACTGCATTGTGTGTGTGTGTGTGTGTGTGTGTGTGTGTGTGTGTGTGTGTGTGTGTGGTGTGTGTGTGTGTGTGTGTGTGTGTGTGTGTGTGTGTGTGTGTGTGTGTGTGTGTGGTGTGTGTGTGTGTGTGGTGTGTGTGTGTGTGTGTACTCACCTAATTGTACTCACCTAATTGTGCTTGCGGGGGTTGAGCTTTGGCTCTTTGGTCCCGCCTCTCAACCGTCAATCAACTGGTGTACAGATTCCTGACCCTACTGGGCTCTATCATATCTACATTTGAAACTGTGTATGGAGTCAGCCTCCACCACATCACTTCCTAGTGCATTCCATTTACTAACTACTCTGACACTGAAAAAGTTCTTTCTAACGTCTCTGTGGCTCATTTGGGCACTCAGTTTCCATCTGTGTCCCCTTGTGCGTGTGCCCCTTGTAATAAATAGTCTGTCTTTATCAATGCTGTATGGTATATGTATGCCGAGTTGCAAGATATGTGTGTGTATGAATGTATGTAATTCTTCCAATACTAGCATCATCAAATGCAGTTGGTACATTGCAAGAGTGGATCATGCACTGCACCGTCCGCCCCTCGACACTAACACGGAGCCACATGTCATCCACACCCCCACACGCCCAGGTTAAGCCCACACAACACTACACAACCTCGGTATTTTCCTCACCACAGACGTGATAATGCATTTATAAAATGTAAACTAACATGTACACACATTTACTGGTGTCCTCCGTGGACAGGGGTTGAGGGTCTGCTGGACGCCGAAGGGTATAGTGAGTTAATTAGCACTCAACCACGGAGGGTGAGTCTGTGGTTTCAGAACGCTAGCTAGGACACGTGCATTGTGGTGGGTTTGAGACCGCTAGCTAGGACACGTGCATTGTGGTGGTTTCAGAACGTTAGCTAGGACACGTACATTGTGGTGGGTTTGAGAACGCTAGCTAGGACACGTGCATTGTGGTGGTTTGAGACCGCTAGCTAGGACACGTGCATTGTGGTGGTTTCAGAACGCTAGCTAGGACACGTACATTGTGGTGGGTTTGAGAACGCTAGCTAGGACACGTGCATTGTGGTGGGTTTGAGAACGCTAGCTAGGACACGTGCATTGTGGTGGGTTTGAGAACGCTAGCTAGGACACGTGCATTGTGGTGGTTTGAGAACGCTAGCTAGGACACGTGCGTTGTGGTGGGTTTGAGAACGCTAGCTAGGACACGTGCATTGTGGTGGTTTGAGAACGCTAGCTAGGACACGTGCATTGTGGTGGTTTCAGAACGCTAGCTAGGACACGTGCATTGTGGTGGTTTGAGAACGCTAGCTAGGACACGTGCATTGTGGTGGGTTTGAGAACGCTAGCTAGGACACGTGCATTGTGGTGGTTTCAGAACGCTAGCTACGACACGTGCATTGTGGTGGTTTGAGAACGCTAGCTAGGACACGTGCATTGTGGTGGGTTTGAGAACGCTAGCTAGGACACGTGCATTGTGGTGGTTTCAGAACGCTAGCTACGACACGTGCATTGTGGTGGTTTGAGAACGCTAGCTAGGACACGTGCATTGTGGTGGTTTGAGAACGCTAGCTAGGACACGTGCATTGTGGTGGTTTAAGAACGCTTGCTAGGACACGTAGTCTGGTCCATGTACCAGGAGCTGCCTTGTCTAAACCTCACCGCCACGCACCCAAGTCAAGCACATACGTGGGTATTCGACTCCAGGTACCAAGCCCTATGGTGCCTGGGGTCACTTAGTTGAGATCACTTTTTGATTCATTTCATCCTCATATCAATGCTCCTGGTCCTCATTCCTCATCCATGTGTCCGGAGAGTCATACTGGCTTAGTGCTTGCCTCCCGATAATGGCCTGAACTCCTCCTCCAGCCTGAGGGGCACGAAGGGCTGAGGTGAGGCAAAGCACTGAGGTCTGAGAGTCTGAAAACTTGGTCCTTGACTGTCATCCTTGACTGTTTCTGTCTCACTGTTCGCTTTATGCTGGTCGCAGTTCCGAGCGGTCTCTGCTCCTTGGCTCCTTGGCCTCAGATTATCGAACAGTTTATTTGACCCTTTTTTATTCCAAGGGGTCGACCGTCTTTCGAACCTGTCTGCGTGTGTCTCCGTCTGTTTCAACATGCCTCCATCCACCCTTGCAACCATACCTGCTCTCCTCTCTTCCATGGTATCAACTATCCCTTACTCTGACTGTTGTCCTTCCCACTCTCTCAATCTCCTCTGGAAAGGTAAGAGTGGTGTTACCTTAACGATTATCCAAGGGGTTTGTTGCCTCACCCTCCATGGAGTGAGGGACTCTAGGGGTGTGTTGCCTCACCCTCCATGGAGTGAGGGGCTCCAGGGGTGTGTTGCCTCACCCTCCATGGAGTGAGGGGCTCCAGGGGGTGTGTTGCCTCACCCTCCATGGGGTGAGGGGCTGCGAGGAGTTCCCAGCCACCAGCTTGTCAGTGGCAGCAGTTACTGAATGAATGTAATTAGTCTCGAGACGTCTTTTGTTTTCTACCCCGTAAGTGTGTATTGTATAGTGGCCGTGTCTGTCTAATTGTGAGTGTTTGTGTGTGTGGCTCTTCTGCACGCCTCTTTTGTATCTTATTTCTCTCTCTCTCTCTCTCTCTCTCTCTCTCTCTCTCTCTCTCTCTCTCTCTCTCTCTCTCTCTCTCTCTCTCTCTCTCTCTCTCTCTCTCTCTCTCTCTCTCTCTCTCCCTCTCTCTCAGCCACAAAAGACTCTGACCAAATATTTATTTTGGTTACACTAAACTGCTCTTCCCCTGTGAAAGGTTTGTCAACAACACCTCTTCACGGTACAGAGCCAGTTAAACTCGAGAAGCCAGCTAGAAACACGAAGAATATTAAGAACAACAAAAGTATAACTATTAGCAACACTCCTGGTTTACCAGTCTGGCACTCTGGGTCGCCACAACTCCTGGCTGATTAGGTTGTAACTCTGGGTCATTATAACTGCTAGTTTACTAGTCTGGGTCATTATAACTGCTAGTTTACTAGTCTGGGTCATTATAACTGCTAGTTTACTAGTCTGGGTCATTATAACTGCTAGTTTACTAGTCTGGGTCATTATAACTGCTAGTTTACTAGTCTGGGTCATCACAATTCCTGGAGTACCAGGATGTAGCTGTCACTACAATTTCTGGTTTACCTGTCTTCCTCTCTGGTTTCTAGGGTGTATCTCTCTGGGTTTCCACAACTCCTAGTTTACCAGTTCTCTGGTTTACTACAACCATCATACAATAGACTTTTTCGCCTTCCTTCTGTCGTTAATTTATTTTACTCTCTCCCATAATTCTAGTTTATTTCTTCATTGTCTTTATGTCTCGCGAGAGTAAATTTCCTTGAAACCTGGAAGGGGGGGGGAGTGTTTGTTGGTCGTGGGGGGAGGGGGGATTGTGTGTGCTGCTTGTTTCAGGGGAAGGGGGTGATTGTGTCGTTATCTTCGGTAGTATTGGTGATTGATTGTAACAATTTATCAGAATTGGAGATGATAAATGGTTGTAGTGATCATATGTTTTGGCCAATATATGGTTGGCGAGGTGTATGTGTGTGTGTATTTAGTATTTGTATTTCATAGTTGTGTCTGTAGGATCGAGGTGTTAGCTCTTGGACCCCGCCTTTCTAACCGTCGGTTGCCTAATGTACTGATTCCCGACCTAATTTTTTCTATCATATCTACTATATATATATTTCTCTAACACATACACACACACACACACACACACACACACACACACACACACACACACACACACACACACACACACATACACACACACACACACACACACACACACACACACACACACACACACTCACTCACTTTGTGGGGCCTCGCGGCTGAGTTGACAGCGCTCGTGATTTGTAGTCCTAAGAGCCCGAGTTCGATTCCCGGCCGAGGTGGAAACAAATGGACATAGTAAATACATATCTCCAGGAAACATTTCGTACCAGCTGTCTAACTCCCAGGTACATATTTAATGCTAGGTGAACAGGATGCATCAGGGTGAAAGAAACTCTGTTCATGTGTTTCCGCCTCCACCTGGAATCGAACCCGGGCCAATACGACTACGATCCCCGAGCGCTTTCCACACAGCCACCAGACCAATGTATGTGTGTGTACTCACCTAGTTGTACTTGCGGGGGTTGAGCTTTGTCTCTTTGGTCCCGCCTCTCAACTGTCAATCAACTGGTGTACAGATTCCTGAGCCTACTGGGCTCTATCATATCTACATTTGAAACTGTGTATGGAGTCAGCCTTCACCACATCACTTCCTAATGCATTCCATTTATTAACTACTCTAACACTGAAAAAATTCTTTCTACCGTCTCTGTGGCTCATCTGGGTACTAAGTTTTCACCTGTTTCCCCTTGTTCGTGTCCCACCCGTGCTGAAGAGTTTGTCTTTGTCCACCCTGTCAATTCCCCTGAGAATTTTGTAAGTGGTTATCATGTCTCCCCTTACTCTTCTGTTTTCCAGGGACGTGAGGTTCAGCTCCTTTAGCCTTTCCTCGTAGCTCATTCCTCTCAGTTCCGGGACGAGCCTGATGGCATACCGCTGAATCTTCTCTAACTTTGTCTTGTGTTTAACTAGGTATGGACTCCAGGCTGGAGCTGCATACTCCAGGATTGATCTTAATAAGTGGTATACAGGGTTCTGAACGATTCCTTACACAAGTTTCTAAAGGCAGTTCTTATATTGGCCAGTCTAGCATATGCCGCCGATGATATTCTTTTGATGTGGGCCTCTGGGGACAGGTTCGGTGTGATATCAACCCCCAGATCCTTCTCTCTATTTGACTCTTGCAGGGTTTCACCTCCCAGATCTGCAAGTGTGTGTGTGTGTGTGTGTGTGTGTGTGTGTGTGTGTGTGTGTGTGTGTGAGTTTGTGTGTGTGTGTGTAATTACCTAAGTGTAATTACCTAAGTGTAATTACCTAAGTGTAGTTACAGGATGAGAGCTACGCTCGTGGTGTCCCGTCTACCCAGCACTCTTTGTCATATAACGCTTTGAAACTACTGACGGTCTTGGTCTTGACTTGTTCCAACCGTCTACCACTCTGCGAAAATGTTTTTTCTTATATTTCTTCGGCATCTTTGTTTAGTTAGTTTAAATCTTTATAAGTTGATTTATTGTCTCACTTGTCTCACTTCAAGAACCTCTTGTTCTTGAAGTTCCAGGTCTCAGGAACTCTTCCCTATCGATTTTATCAATTCCTGTTACTATTTTGTATGTAGTGATCATATCACCTCTTTTTCTTCTGACTTCTAGTTTTGGCATATTTAATGCCTCTAACCTCTCCTCGTAGCTCTTGCCCTTCAGTTCTGAAAGCCACTTAGTAGCATGTTTTTGCACCTTTTCCAGTTTGTTGATGTGCTTCTTAAGATATGGGCACCACACAACCGCTGCATATTCTAGCTTTGGCCTAAAAAAAGTCGTGAACAATTTCTTTAGTATTTCGCCATCCATGTATTTAAAAGCAATTCTGAAGTTAGAAAGCGTAGCATAGGCTCCTCGCACAATATTCTTTATGTGGTCCTCAGGTGATAGTTTTCTATCTAGAACCACCCCTAGATCTCTTTCTTTATCAGAACTTTTTAAAGATTTCTCACATAATTTATAGGTTGCGTGGGGTCTATGTTCTCCTATTCCACATTCCATAACATGGCATTTATTCACAATGAATTGCATTTGCCAAGTGGTGCCCCATATACTTATTTTGTCCAGGTCTTCTTGAAGGGCATGACAATCATTCTAAGCTTCTTATCCTTCCTATTATCCTAGCATCATCAGCAAACATGTTCATATAATTCTGTATACCAACTGGTAGATCATTTATGTAGACAATAAACATCATTGGTGCAAGAACTGAACCCTGTGTGTGTGTGTGTGTGTGTGTGCATGTGTGTGTGTGTGTGTGTGTGTGTGCATGTGTGTGTGTACTCACCTAGTTCACCTAGTTGTGTTTGCGGGGGTTGAGCTCTGGCTCTTTGGTCCCGCCTCTCAACCGTCAATCAACAGGTGATATACACACAGGTGTGTGTGTGTGTGTGTGTGTGTGTGTGTGTGTGTGTGTGTGTGTGTGTGTGTGTGTGTGTGTGTGTGTGTGTGTGTGTGTGTTTACTAGTTGTGTTTTTTACGGGGGTTGAGCTTTGCTCTTTCGGCCCGCCTCTCAACTGTCAATCAACTGTTTACTAACTACTATTTTTTTCCCCCACACCACACACCCACACACACCAGGAAGCAGCCCGTGACAGCTGACTAACTCCCAGGTACCTATTTACTGCTAGGTAACAGGGGCACTTAGGGTGAAAGAAACTTTGCCCATTACGTGTGTGTGTGTGTGTGTGTGTGTGTGTGTGTGTGTGTGTGTGTGTGGGTGTGTGTGTGTGTGTGTGTGTGTGTGTGTGTGTGTGTTGACCCGGCTATGTGGTACTTTGTTTTTCCTGAGGGTTTAGAGCCCTGGCGTCATGACAGTTGAAATTGAGATGGAAGGGCAGGACGGAGGAAAGAACTCTCCATTCCTCTCGCGGTTAATATTGTCTTTTTCTCTTTCTGCCGTGAGTACTCACCTAGTTCTCCCTACCTAGTTTTGCTTGCGGGAGGGGGGGGGGAGGGTGAGCTTCGGCTCTTTGGTTCCGCCTCTCAACTGTCAATCAACTGATTTACAGATTCCTAAGCCTATTGAGCTCTATCATATCTACATTTGAAACTGTGTATGGCGTCTAAATCCATATCAAATCTGCCTGCCTCCAAATCACTTCAAAGTAGATAACCACCACCTCACTTCAATGTGTGTGTGTGTGTATACTCACCTAGTTGTGCTTGCGGGGGTTGAGCTCTGGCTCTTTGGTCCCGCCTCTCAACAGACAATCATGCATTTCATTTGTCAACTACTCTGACACTAAAAAAATTCTTTCTAATATCTCTGTGTCTCATTTGGGCACTCAATTTCCATCGGTGTTTCCCTAGTGCGTGTGCCCTCAACACACACTGTGCGTGTGCTTATGTGTGTGTGCGTGTGCTTGTGCTTGTGTTTATGTGTGTGTGCGTGTGCTTATGTGTGCTTATGTGTGTGTGCGTGTGCTTGTGCTTGTGTTTATGTGTGTGTGCGTGTGCGTGTGCTTATGTGCGTGTGTGCGTGTGTTTATGTATTCACCTAGTTGTTTTTGCGGGGGTTGAGCTCTGCTCTTTCTTTCCGCCTTTCAACTGTCAATCAACTGTTACTAACTACTGATGTCTCCCCCCCCCCCATACACACACAGCACACACATACACAGGAGTCGGTGGCTGAGCGGACAGCACGCTAAGAGTGATCCTGTGGTCCCGGGTTCGATTCCGGGCGCCGACGAGAAACAATGGGCAGAGTTTGTTTCACCCTGATCCTCCTGTTACCTAGCAGTAAATAGGTACCTGGGAGTTAGTCAGCTGTCACGGGCTGCTTCCTGGGGTGTGTGGTGTGAGAAAAAAAAATAGTATCAGTTAATTGACAGTTGAGAGGCGGGCCGAAAGAGCAGAGCTCAACCCTCGCAAGCACAACTAGGTGAATACAACTAGGTAAATACACCCCCCCCCAGGAATCAGCCTGTAACAGCTGTCTAACTCCCAGGTACCTATTTACTGCTAGGTAGCAGAAGCATCAGGGTGAAAGAAACTTTGCTCATTTGTTTCTGCCTGGTGCCTGTCTCTCCATCTGTCTGTGTCTGCGGCAGCAGCAGCAGCAGCCTTCGGGACAGGTAGCCATGAGAGTGCTCGCTGACGGGTGAGGTGTGGCCACCTGGACAGATACCACCTGGACAGTGGCCACCTGGACAGTGGCCACCTGGACAGTGGCCACCTGGACAGTGGCCACCTGGACAGATACCACCTGGACAGTGGCCACCTGGACAGTGGCCACCTGGACATGCAGTGACCACCTGGACAGTGGCCACCTGGACAGTGGCCACCTGGACATGCAGTGACCACCTGGACAGTGGCCACCTGGACAGTGGCCACCTGGACGCGTCTAAACCCCGACGGTGGAGTGTTTACTGAGGGCTGAGAGTCGGGAGGGCGGGTATGGAGGTCGACCCACAGTTGATAAAGCCATAAACTCCTATAACAGGCAAATTATGATAGTTAGAATTGTTTTTATGTGCGGGAATCAATGCCCAAAAATTTGATGTTATACTAAGGAGAAAAAAGATTAATAATTAAAAGTTTAGATAATATCAAATTACAAGAATCTGCTGTCCATTTTGGCATGTAGGTGTTGGGTTATTCACGTTCTAGTCATATAAAACTGCTAAAGATTATTGTGTGGAAAATAACATTTTTCTTCACCTGGATACTCAAGAGCTTCAAACCATTGTCCACGTTGACAGTATAGCCAGTCGCTCTACCTACTGAGCCACCAACACCCTTTAAAACGATAGGATTCCCGAAGCACCTATCTTCTGCCCAACTGACTCTATTAGGCCTTCTCCCCCCCCCCCCTGGGGTTGCCACTATGGCATCTACGTGTTATTTGACCAATGTCCTAGTCATGTACATTAATTAAGTGTGATGTAACAAATTAAGTGTTTGTCATATATATATGTTGTTGAATATGTCCGAAAGGTTAAGGTTAATGATTCTAACACGAATCTTCTCAATATTTCTTATGTTTTTCTTCACTGTAGAGGGTAATTGAAAAATTTGCTCTCAAAAGTTCATTTTCACATTTTATTTATGGTCTGACGCCTAGAAGCGTTTTGCAAGACACTTCTTACATTTTCAAAGACAATTTTACATACTCTGGTAAACCCGCCATATACTGTAGGTACGTTGACGACATATTTATGCAGGTACCTGATGTCAGACGTCTGCAGCAGCTGAAGGAGGCATTCGAGCAAAATTCGGTGTTAAGTTTCACTTACGAGATGGAGAGTGATGGGAAGCTTCCCTTTCTAGATGTAATAGTCACGGAAAGGAATGATGGCTTCCACATTACAGTCTTCACTAAGGAAATAAACATAGGAATGTGGCTCAATGCCAATAGTGACTGTCCGGACAGG